>NC_137689.1:8345111-8407611 GCF_963989245.1 Nansenia antarctica | reverse complement strand
GGCACGGCGGAGCGTGTGGACGACGAGTACCAGATCCCTTCATCCCACCTGTGTCTGTCCCAGCCCCCCCTCTGCATCTCTGTCAGGATCCCCAACAGGTATATATGTTGTTATATGTATATCTATGTTATATGTTCATATACATGAACGCTGTGTTTCCCTACTATACCTTGAGTGTGCACACAGACAAGGATTACAGGCCTAGGAGGAGACCCAGCCTGGACCAGGATATAGGGTGGAGTAGACTCCGAAACTTTCAGAAACTCAAGAAATTCAGAAGCTGTGAGTCTAGTTTTCAGGGGCTCAGAGCCCCTCAGACAGATGAGCAGAAAGAGAATAGGAGATTAGAGGCTGAACAACGGGATGCATTAAACAGCAGGAGAGGATCAGCGTGAAGCCTGTGAGGCCTGAGACCTGAGGACATCTAACATCCATCTGAAGAACAAAGCCGGCACCCCTTAACACTGGGTCCACTCTGTCCTGGGCCGGCCCACCAAAGGGATGTCAGGGGGGGGTAGAGGGGGAGGGTAGCAGCCCAGAGCCTGAGATGCTCAGAGCACCGTGATCCTGTTACGGTCTCAATGGGGTTAGGGGGTTTATTACAGATGTATCTAGTGATTTTTTTTTATTGTAAAAGCTCCATCGTAAGGGGATAAGTCACCCCATCCACCAGCAGTGTGACGCACCTACCCAACCCCACCAACTCTCCTCTCCTCTGTCTCCCTCCTCTCCTCTCCTCTGTCTCCCTCTCCTCTCCTCTGTCTCCCTCCTCTCCTCTCCTCTGTCTCCCTCCTCTCCTCTCCTCTGTCTCCCTCTCCTCTGTCTCCCTCCTCTCCTCTGTCTCCCTCCTCTCCTCTCCTCTGTCTCCCTCTCCTCTCCTCTGTCTCCCTCTCCTCTCCTCTGTCTCCCTCCTCTCCTCTCCTCTGTCTCCCTCTCCTCTCCTCTGTCTCCCTCCTCTCCTCTCCTCTGTCTCCCTCTCCTCTCCTCTGTCTCCCTCTCCTCCTCTCCTCTGTCTCCCTCTCCTCCTCTCCCCTGTCTCCCTCTCTCCTCCTCTCCTCTGTCTCCCTCCTCTCCTCTCCTCTGTCTCCCTCCTCTCCTCTCCTCTGTCTCCCTCCTCTCCTCTCCTCTGTCTCCCTCCTCTCCTCTCCTCTCCTCTGTCTCCCTCCTCTCCTCTCCTCTGTCTCCTCTCCTCTCCTCTCCTCTCCTCTGTCTCCCTCTCCTCTCCTCTCCTCTGTCTCCCTCCTCTCCTCTCCTCTGTCTCCCTCTCCTCTCCTCTCCTCTGTCTCCCTCCTCTCCTCTCCTCTGTCTCCCTCCTCTCCTCTCCTCTGTCTCCCTCCTCTCCTCTCCTCTGTCTCCCTCTACAGGAGTCTGGAGAATGGCTCCCCAGAGCCGTCTGCTGAGGAGAAGAAGCACAAGCCTGTTGAGCACGGTAAGACTGCGGCTGTAAGGCTGACTGCTACTGATTCCATCAGAAAAAGAATGTCAGTTGAATGTCAGTAAATGTCAGAATGTCAGTAAACTGCATTTGGTTGTATTGTACTTGTAGTCTGCGATGACAATAAAGTTGAATCTAACCTAATCTAAAAAGAATGTCAGTTACGGTCTCACTCACACAAAAATAGGAATAGGTCAGAAATAGCCATAGGTCATGGTAGAGATAGGTTTAACTACTTAGCTCGGTGTTCCTGGAATTCTCTCCAGAACAATCCAGCAGTTTAAAACTTTAAAATCTAGTCACATTGGTGGAGTTGGTCGAAGTAAATATCATGGATGAGTGGTGCAGTTGTCATGACGACAGCTGTTTTTAGTTATGGTGTTTGTATTTCTATATGCAACTGTTGTACTGTGTGTGGGTGGGTGTGTGTGTGTGTGTGTCCATAGTTCATGGTTGTGTCTGTGCATGTAAGTTGTTTTGTCTGGAACGTTGTTCCCCCTGCTGCTGTCAAAACAGGTTTCTCTTGAAAAATGTATTTTATCTCACTGAGACTCATCACCCAACCTCTCCCTGTATCTCCCAGGTGGACATTTTGAATCGGGAGCGTTACTCTCGGTGTCAGCCCGCTTCGCCCTCTCCCCTTTCCACAACAGGACGCCCTCGGACTACGACATCCTGCTGCCCCCTCAAGGTAGACCCCCCCCCCCACCCCGCTGACTGTCTGGTTGTCAAGCCCCTATGTGTCTGTCTGTCAAACCCCTATGTGTTCATACCCATAACCCCACTGACTGTCTGTTTGTCCAGCGTCTGTGTGTCTGTTTGTCCAGCGTCTGTGTGTACTCTATACTATATGTTTATACTCTGGTGTTTCGTGGTAGAGGATGTTTGGACAGTGGAAGATAGTTTAGGTACCATGAATGTTTCCACTCTATATATTTCCACTCTATACTGTATATATGTGTATATTCTCTTAGATAAATATAGCCTAAGCGAAAAGAACAACAACAGGAACATTCCCAGTCGTTGAACAGGTGGTGCTGCTATGCGTCACTGACTAGAGCAGAGGAAGAGAGAGCGGTAGGCAGCTCAGACAATTAACTCACACCGCCGCGCACGGTTATATATCCAAACGAATGAAACACAGCTCTGTTGTGGCGAAACCCAAGCCTGGCATGGTCCGAATTAGTTGTCACGTCTGCCTTTGGTAAAGTACATTAAGTGTTATATTTATTTCAGAATATACCAGCAATCAAACTCATACTGCCTATGAAACTATTCTTTACCTCACCCATGAACTGCATGGAATGGACGCTATTGTAACATGAAACATAATGTGATCTTAAGTCAATGGAGAGTGTGGATAGTGGATATAGTGATCATCACTTTCATTCCACATGTTCATATCGTTAATTTAAGAATTCTGTTCATTTGTTGGTTCCGTTGACCTACAAAGCAATGATGCAATGCCATAAATGCAATACATGTATATGCATAGTGATATGATTTAAACAAACATTCAACTGATAACAGAAGGTTAGTAGTAACAGAGCACAATAGTAGTGGCATCTTAGAAAGCAAAACAGTTGTACTAATGATGTCAGTGGAGGGGTTTCAGAGTTACATGGTGTGTTTGTCGCCCCCCGGTGGCCTGGAGTTCAGCTGTGCTCAGTCATCCTCCTGTCGTCTCCCTTGTGTCTGTGCAGCAGCAGCAGAGGACCCCTTCAACAACCGGCCCCCCTCGCAGCCTCCCCCCCCTCCCCCCCTCCGACACAGCTTCCCAGACCTCGCCTCCTCCCCGTCCAGCTCACGAGCCTCCTCCTCCCAGCCCGCCTCCGGACACGGACACGACCACTTCCTGTTAACCCCTGGTAAGCTGGCTGTTCTGTTCCCGCCACACAACACACAAGCGACACAGACAGACAGGAAAGCAGTTTTACACAATAGCAATGTCGTCTGTGTCGTGCGAGATCAGCTGATCAAGTCAAAGTCCCACCTCTGTATGTGGACTGGTGAATGATGCTGGGTACAACAACCATTATTTTTGTAAATGTTAGTGTATTTTGGGGTATTTTTCCTCACTTCAGGTTCATTACAAAATGAGTCTTTTTACCCTCAACATTGCTCAACATTGCTATTACAACGATGCGTTCAGCTGTGGCGCACAACCATGTATGGTAAGATAAAACCGTTGATATGTAACCGTTATAGTCCTAGGGCTCAATTTAAATCGGCGCAAAAAATAGAAGCCAAGTCCAAACCCAGGTGTACTGGAAATGTGTGTCGACAGTAACAGGTACGACTACCGCTGCCCTGGAGTCCTGGAGCTCTGTCTGGCCTGGGTGGAGGAGCGGTAATAGTGGCGTGATCGTGGCTATGAGCAGGTCAAGTGCTGTATATTTATTTCAACGGTGCCATCAGGAGGTGCACTGAGAATTCTGGCCTTGAAAATAACCCAGATGTTTAAGACGGACCCCCTGCCGACCCCCCTGTTATATCCCAAAGTCATGAAATAATTGAGGTCCACACCACTCAATGCTTTGCTTGTGTCTTTAGTGACAGGTGCCATTCATTCTCACAACACACATACACACACACACACCGCAAAGTATATAGCCCAAATCCTGTCAAAGGCACAACGTCAACACGCGAAGTCGCAAACACCAAAACAGACAGTGTCCTACATAACACCCGTCACCAGCGCCTTCATTCGCACTAAACCAGATATTTTTTTGTGTACAATTAAACTAGAGCCAGATGTAGGATAGGATGAGGAGGAAGCACGGCCTGGATTAGGGCAAGTGGTCTAAGTAGAGGAGGATGAACGTAACAACAAGGAGGATGGAGAGGACTGAGGGAGCGGAAGTAGCGAAGAGATCCTCGAGACTCCTCCGGCAGACATACTTCACTACTACTGAAACATGTTGTCATTTCTAAACTTTCTAAAAACATTGAAATAAAGCTGAGAATCATAGTAAATGGACTGACTTACAGTATATAGAGCCTTATTCCAAAGCGCTACAATGGCCTCTCCTTCACCCATTCACACACCAAAGGCGGCAAGCTACCATGCAAGGCGCCATAGTAACTGTATGATTTACAATCCAAACTGTTGGTGTGTAGCACTAAAACAAGACAACACGCTTCCTCTCTCCCGTGTGCATGGAGAGCAGTGTATCCGTGTACTATGCCGTCCTGATGTTCTCTAACACAGGACGTGTCGTTGTGTTCCAGACACGGTGTTTGACATGCTCAGTGGAGCTGCTCCCCTGCCCCCTGTACGGAGACAGACGGGGGACAACATGAAGGCCCTGTCCAGGATGTCCCAGGAGTACGACCAGCTACCCCCCACCCAAGGTACGCTACACCACCAGCTACCCCCCACCCAAGGTACGCTACACCACCAGCTACCCCCCACCCAAGGTACGCTACACCACCAGCTACCCCCCACCCAAGGTACGCTACACCACCAGCTACCCCCCACCCAAGGTACGCTACACCACCAGCTACCCCCCACCCAAGGTACACTACACCACCAGCTACCCCCCACCCAAGGTACGCTACACCACCAGCTACCCCCCACCCAAGGTACGCTACGCCACCAGCTATCCCCCACCCAAGGTACGCTACACCATCAGCTACCCCCCACCCAAGGTACGCTACACCACCAGCTACCCCCCACCCAAGGTACGCTACACCACCAGCTACCCCCCACCCAAGGTACGCTACGCCACCAGCTACCCCCCACCCAAGGTACGCTACGCCACCAGCTATCCCCCACCCAAGGTACGCTACACCATCAGCTACCCCCCACCCAAGGTACGCTACACCACCAGCTACCCCCCACCCAAGGTACGCTACACCATCAGCTACCCCCCACCCAAGGTACGCTACGCCACCAGCTACCCCCCACCCAAGGTACGCTACGCCACCAGCTACCCCCCACCCAAGGTACACTACACCATCAGCTACCCCCCACCCAAGGTACACTACACCACCAGCTACCCCCCACCCAAGGTACACTACACCACCAGCTACCCCCCACCCAAGGTACACTACACCACCAGCTACCCCCCACCCAAGGTACGCTACACCACCAGCTACCCCCCACCCAAGGTACACTACACCACCAGCTACCCCCCACCCAAGGTACACTACACCACCAGCTACCCCCCACCCAAGGTACGCTACACCACCAGCTACCCCCCACCCAAGGTACACTACACCACCAGCTACCCCCCACCCAAGGTACGCTACACCACCAGCTACCCCCCACCCAAGGTACACTACACCACCAGCTACCCCCCACCCAAGGTACACTACACCACCAGCTACCCCCCACCCAAGGTACGCTACACCACCAGCTACCCCCCACCCAAGGTACACTACACCACCAGCCACCCCCCACCCAAGGTACACTACACCACCAGCTACCCCCCACCCAAGGTACGCTACAACACCCTAACCAGTGGTCCTCTGTGGCTCAGTTGGTAGAGCATGGCGCTAACAAGGCTTAGGCTTTGGGGTGGATTCCCGCTGGGACCATATATACTGAAATGTCTCTACTCATTGCAATGTAAGTCACCTTGGATAAAAGTGTCAGCTAAATGGCATATATTATTATTATACATTTTCAGCTTCTGATTCAGATTCAGATTCAGATAACGTTTATTGCCATTATGCTTGACACATGTAGGAATTTGCTTTGGCATTTACAGAAGGTGCATTTATGCTTTTTTCACATATACATGAACAAAACAAGTACACATACAAATGCAAAGACAGGCAAAAACAGGACAGACAGTGCATGGATAGTGCTGTATATAAAGTGCAATGCAGAGTTATTCAAGGTCCAGTGCATGTTCAGTCCTGGGCAGACTTGGAGGCGGGGGGGAGGGGTTCATTTCACTTTACACTAAAATGTAAGATTGAGATTAGATTAAGATTAAATGTGAACATTTTCAGAATGCCACAGCTGAACGCGTACTTTTCTGCACTAAAACAAAGGGATGTAAAGGTTATTATGCTCTGATTTTACTTGTCCGGCCCACTTGAGATCGAATTGGGCTGTATGTGGCCCCTGAGCTAAAATGAGTTTGACACCCCTGATTTAAATCATAAAATTAATTATTTAGTAGTAATCAGTGATAATGGTGTTACGGCTGACAGTGTCCCCATGGAAACTAAAGGGACCAAACCAAAGTGCGGCACAAAAGCCGTATACATAAAGCCACAACATAGAACAATGGTCACTGAAATGGTGTAGAAAGGGTAATGTCTTAATGTTTCATCCCTACACAAAGAAACACTGACTCAACTAAACCTCCACTAATAAGAATAAGCAAAAATAGGCATCACGTCTCTTCACTACACTGCCTCCCAGGCATGAGCTTCCCACGGCTGTCAGAACTGCAGAGTCACTACCCATCTTCCGTCGGAGACTGAAGACCTCCATCTTTTCTTAACTGCTCCTCCTGAGACATTACTACCCCCCAGCACTGTGTCTCCTGAGACACCTGCTTCCCCCTATACTATGCCTCCTAAAAAAAAAAAAGACTTTTTCACGACGACTGCCAAGTGTCTTCGGGCCTGAGCTAGATTACGTCTCCTCCTAGAACTGGTGGATTGTTGATTTACTTGCTTAGTCAAATGTATTGATTGTAAGTCGCTTTGGAATAAGGCTAAATGCCCAAAATGTAAATGTAAATGCATCTCCCACTACCTCAATAATCGACGGCAGGGCGGATCAGGACACAACAGAAGCAAATCAATACTCACCTCCCTGCCAAGCAAAGAACCAGATAAACGGACATGGGAGAAAACAAACCAAAACACCCACCCCCCCCAACAAACACTATGTGCAATATGACAACCCTAGTCGTCTATCTGTACAGTATAGTATAGTGGATAGTGTACATAGCCTTTATTTATGTAAACCAGCTCCTTCCCTTCTTGTGTTTTTTTCTTTTTTTCTTTCCTAACACCAGGGGAGCCACCCCTCCTAAATTTCGTTGTTTGGTACCTGTACTGTAGCAATGACAATAAAGACTATTCATTCATTCATTCATTCATTCATTCAAACGATGGATTAAACTCATTAGCTCTTGTTTGCTGCTTTCCACTCAGCTGCTGTCATCCATTGATGACTCTCTCTTCCCTCTCTTCTTCTTGCAGTGAGTGATTGTTTGCAGGCACCCGCCAGGCCGCCTAAGCCACTACCTCGAAAGACCCCTCCTGACATCCACCAGAGGAAGCACCACGGCCTGGAGTCAGCCAGCGACAGCGTGGACGCCAAGATCGCCAAACTGATGGGGGAAGGCTACTCCTTCGAGGACGTGAAGAGGGCGCTCATGATCGCGCAGAACAAAGTAGACGTGGCCCGGAACATTCTCAGAGAGTTCGCCTTAGTGGCCCCTAGACTCAACTTGTAGCTCTATGGTGGGGGGGGCCGGGGGGGACCAAGGGGGCGAACAGGAGATATCGTGTGCCTCTGCGGCCTCTGGTCCAGAACAGAAAGGGCTTCTTCTACCTGGTTCTCCTTCTCTCTAGTCTCTAGTCGTGACATAAAAGGTTCGGAGGTCAAAGTTCAGTGTTTCCCTCCCACGGAGTGCGGACCGCTCTGATGCGTACACCCGCCCCCCCCCCCCCTCGTTTGTTTAGAAGTCTGACGATCCGAATCAGGGTCACGGAACCTGAGAGAGAGAAACCTGCGAACCCTCTGTCTGCGAAAGATGTTTAAATAACCTGTGAAAAAAGAAAAAATTGCTTGTTGTTTACAGTGAAACAGCCTTTTCTGGTGAGCTTTGCCGGTGCTGGCCTCTGGTGTTCAATGCTCGTGTTGCCAACGTGTGCAGGACTGCCCCTGACACACCCCACTGCTGCTGCCATCTCCAATCAACTACTTAACCCCTGACCCCCCCCAGCCAACCCCCAATCCCCCTCCCCACCCGGCCTTGCATAATCAAGGTGTGGGAATCAATCTGCAACAGACTGGCCTTGACTCATGTTCTTTAATGTTTATTGTTATAGTTAGTATCTGTTATCCTTACACCATCTCTCACAGACAGACAGTCAGACAGACAGACAGACAGACAGTCAGTCAGTCAGACAGTCAGACAGTCAGACAGTCAGACAGACAGTCAGACAGTCAGACAGTCAGACAGTCAGACAGTCAGACAGTCAGACAGACACAGACAGACACAGACAGACAGTCAGACAGTCAGAGACAGACACAGACAGACAGTCAGACAGTCAGACAGTCAGAGACAGACAGTCAGACAGTCAGACAGACAGACAGACAGACAGACACAGTGTGCTTTTTTATTTTATTTTATTTTGTAACCGTTCCGCATAAAAGTCTCTGAACATTCGGTGGTGTGGTTTCATTTCAAACCAATTGGGAGGAGTCAAAGGTCCTATTTCTCTCTACTTACTGCTAGTCCTCCTCCTCCTTGTCCGCTCTCTCTCTCTCTTTCTCTTCCTTTTATCTCTGTTACTTTGAGAGGTATAATAGTACCTGCTCTCTCTCTCTCTCTCTCTCTCTCTCTCTCTCTCTCTCTCTCTCTCTCTCTCTCTGTGCAGTCCATTTAGATAGATTGCGGGTTCTCTCCTCCGGCTCTCACGTCTTCTCGGTCTTAATGAGCTGGTGTGTGTGGAGAGCAGAGAGGCAGGGAGATGGAGATGGAAGCTTCTGAGTGGAGTGTTATTGAATCTCAGGATGGAAGCACAGGCTCTTTACCCCATTATGCTCTCTTCTTCAGAGTCCACTTGTGCTCTTCTCCACCACCTTTCAGCAGGAACCTTGTGAATGTACAATAGGAAGGGGAGGGGGGAGGCCAGTCGTATGGCACTTCCTCTGTCTCTGAAGGCGCAGGCTACACCAGACCACAGCCTTGTTCTTTTTTTTTTTTTTTTTCGATGATAGAAAACAAACCCACTGAATGTATGTGTTCTGGTTCCTGGGGGTTCGGTTCTCCCTAAACGTTTGAGGTTAAGGCCCTTACTGTCATTACCCCTTACACGTATCTTCTTCTAAGAATTAGAATAGAAAACCAATTAAGTTGATTTTGTACCATGTGCCAAATGGAAGGAGACATACTGATAATACCGCAAAGCCATGTTCTTTAATTAACTAGACAGGTCTACAGTACTGATGTGTACATTTGGAGGGGGGGAGGGGTTCTAGTTAGGCATTTGTGACACATTCGAATGCTTTGGTCCTCATGTCGGGATCTGATATAATGATCTGACTTTTCTTTCGAAAAACGTGAATAAATTTCCGCGTTGTTGAAAATCAATGACACGTCGCTAGTCAACTAACACAGCTTGTTTTGTGAGCCTGCTAACAATGTAAAGTAGTGTTATAGTTAACTAGTTAGCAGATTACTCACCCAATCCATTGCGTTGTTGAACATTTTGATTTGGTTGCCGACATGCGGACCAAATGATCAGACTGTGTCACATTTAACCCTGTGGAGGACTGCTCGTTATCAAACCTTAGGGGGACAACCACTAATACAGTTAGCTCCATATCTAAACCCTCCAGTTGTCTGGTTAGTCTATGCTTATACACATACTCGCCAACCTGAGACGAGGCTCATTTGATGCATTCGAGTCCCTTCGAGTGTCACTGAACTGTCATTGAGATGAATGCACTGTGCAATTACGCTGCTCTCAATCCAACCCTGACGATAACAAAACAAACATATTTTCTTAAAGCCACAAGCAGAGCACATGTATGCGCAATAACCACAACGTGTTTTGTGTCGATCAGGGGGACTGGCTGCCATCTGAGGCGGAATAGGGTGAAGTTGCCCCTTTTATGCCCCTATATTGGGCAAGAATTGTTACCCCCCCCCCCCCCCCCCTAATGATTTAAAGGTAGAATCAGAAATATGACATCGCACACAACAGGGGGGCAGTTTCCAGCTTACAGAGATCAACAATAACAGAATCTAAATCTTCCTACTCAAGCTAATTGCGGTAAAAGACAATTAGGGTTCTTTGGCAGATTGTAACATTTGTGGTAAGTCGGTATGCGGGAGTGTGTGTTATGACATCCCACCGTAGTCTGTCTGTAAGGTTAGGATATGGGGAGGGGAGGCTGATACTAAGGGGCAACGTCTTCCCCAGAGCACATGAAGCTGGCAACAGGTGGCCTTTCCCCTATATCCCCCTTGTCTACCAAGTACAACCTGGCTGTATACCGTTCATCACAGTAACTGCATCCTTTCCCTGTTCTCTGTTCAGTTTTTCTTTTGTTTTTTTTAATGAACTCTTAACTTGAAGCTTCATTTTGCACTGGTCTGTTTCTTTGTCATCTTAAACTTTGAAACTTGAAAGTCTCAATACTGAAAACAGTTGTTCCATCTGCCCTGTTAAAGGGTTAGGGTTGGGGTAGGGGTGGGGGGGTAGGGGGGGTCGTTCATTACAGTAGGTTGCAAGGGGAGGTTTTTTCTCGTTCTTTTTCTCCTTCTTACTGTACGTCTTGAATTTTTGTTTGATGAACATGCCTTGTGGAACGTGTAAAAAGCATAGTGATGTGTGCAATTAATTTATACTTTATTAAAGCCTTCTCTTGATATTATTTGTGTTCAGTAATTAAAAGTACCCAGTGATTTGTTCTTGTTTTTTAAGATGTTTTATAAAAGCCAGTATTAACATGAGTCTGCGTTGTGTTGTTTTGTCATGAACAATGTTTACCGTAACACTTGGTATGGTAAGAGTGTTGATGTGTAATATAGCATACCTGAAACATTTTCATTCGTCGTAAATATTTATCAGGAAAAATCAATCAAGTGAAATGTGAAGAGGACACATCCACAGTAAGGGGTCGTGGTGTATATGTTACGGTACATGTGGGAAGACGGTACATGTGGGAAAACTAGGGTTAGGGTTAGGTGCTAGGGTGCTAGGGTTAAGGTTAGGGTTAGGGTTAGGGGTAGGGTGCTAGGGTTAGGGATCGGATTGGGGTTAGGGTTAGACATTCCAGCATGTACCAAGTCGACGTAGCACCTAACCCTAACCCTAGTTTTCCCACATGTACCGTAACATATAGATCTGTAACATTTTAATTGTTCAATTCATTGTCATATGTCCGATATTGTTATTCTAGGGCGACAGCGCTTAATCTACCACCCGTTGCTTTTCAGTGGTATTACAACCTACTTTACAAGCTATCAAAACCAAACTATAAAACTTTTGGCTTTTATATTAACTGGCTACTTTAAGACAGTGGTTGTCAGACCTCTCCTCGGGGACCCACAGCCGCTCCACATATTTGATCTGTTCCACCACCAGCACACTGATTCAACTTGTCAAGTACAAAGCAATTATGATTTGTACTTGATTAGAGGAGTCAGGTGTGCTGGAGGTGGAACAGATCAAATATGTGGAGTGGCTGTGGGTCCCAGAGGAGAGGTTTGAGAACCACTGCTTTAAGAGGTCCAATCCATTCTAGTTTTAGTCATCATTGCTAAACTTAATACATACTGCACACTCAACCTTTTAAACTCTGCTAGTCATACAACCATCTTACTAAGAAATTTGCTGAAATGAAACTTAATCAATCAAAACAATAATTTATTGTTTTGTCGAATAGTGTGGACAGAGTCCCACTTCCTGTTGTAAGACAATGTGTTCAATCTGGTAACACATGGACATGAGCAAACAAGGGGCATGTGGTATACTTTGGGTGCTGAAAAGGAGACTTTTCTTCAAAATGTACACTTTATTCTCAACAAAAGTACAAAAACAAAAGTCTGTATTTACAATACACTACTTGTATGGCCTTTTCATCTTACCCTCTTTGGTTTCACTGCTGACCTGATGACTGGATATGAACAAATGTATGAAAACAACATTTGCCAATCATACTTAAACTGTCATCTCCATCGCTTCAGCTACACTCTCCTTCAGACCCTCAAAGAAACACAAAAGAACACTGTACTGTCTAAACCCATCTCCATGGCCTCCAGCCTACAGTACATTTTCAACAGTTTAAATGATGCACGTTGGGAGGTTCACATCTAAATGTATTATGCCTACCTAGTAAGCACAGTGAAATGCAGCTAACTACGGTTCACACAGGGGCCGCATTCGTAAATTCGCCGGAGCGCACACTGGGTTCGACGTCACAATGGAACCAAGTCATTTGATTGGACCAGAAGCAGTCACGTGGACGCTGGGGTGCTCTCAGAACGAATTTACGAACGCGACCAGTATAAATAGATCAAAACACAAGCTGGACAATTCACATCCGACATACTGTATTTACAGTGAACCTCCACCAACAAAAGACAACAAAACCATAAATACTATGCTAACAATAGTGCTAAGCTACAGTATGGCACACGGGAGAGGGAGAGAACGGACACAATACAAAAAATGATGACAAAATAAATGACTAAATAGCTTAAGCATGAACTCAGCAAACAGAAAGATGTACAATCAAAAACATTAATGTCATGTTTCAAGGCTATATTTGATTTTCACAGAAGTGAAGATACGGGAGGGAAAACTGTCAGCGCATTCATCAGCATTCACATAAAATGCAGAATATCTCACCCTCCTGATAACCGATGGCTGTATCATAAGAAAGTGAGACTACAGTAAGGCAAAGGGAAGGCTTTGGCTAATCATAAAGGATAAAAAAATGAGTTTTTTCTGCAGAACGGTGGCCAAATGTTTATTCTTCTACCAATTAAGGAAATACTTTTTTTTTTCTTTTTTTTTACATTGGGATGTGGGGTGTGTACCGTGTCAATTTCTTTACTTGACCCAATGCCTTGTGAAGGTAAGGAAGGTGCCCTTTACTCTATAATAACAAAGTTAAAGAGCCAAGTCCTTATCACTAGAACAGCCATGGGTGGGGTCATTTGACCCGGAGAGTATTTTTTTTATTTTTATATCTTTGCACTTGATCAAATTTCAGGACCCTCCTTTCATGACTTTTCCTAGATATGCGCATTCTACCACCCAGTATCCTTACATTTGCAACATCACATCAGGATAAGCTAGTATAAAGCTATTTTGCAGTTTTTCTGTGTAGGAGCAGGCTAATTTACAAGACGTGCCAACTAGTGGTTGTTGTGTGTAAGTAGCAGCTTTCCATGGTAAAGACTATGGTCATTTGACCCCTTGAGGCGGCTCTTATAGTAGCTAAAAAAGGCACGGCTGTTCTAGTGTTATGCTCCGCAACAAATAACTCTCAATCCCCCATTTAGTTAAACTCGTGAGGCACGCAATCCTATAGGCAGCCAGACACCAAACGCAAAAATATTAAGTGCACAACTTTTACATTTGCCACTACCATTCACACCTTTATGAGCGGAATTACTAAGAAAATACTGGGGTGGGGTGGGGGGCGTAACAAAATGGTACAGCTTTAAAAAAATAATAATAATACATGTAGTATGCAAAGACTTGAGAAATGTAACTTCGAAGAACGGAGGGTCAACAGCAGTGAAGTTTTGGATTCTCTGAGATCCACCAGAGCCGCTCTTGACCGGCGATCCAGTGTTGGGCAGCTCCCTGATCCATGTTCCTCTATTCCAGGCACGCAGCAGAGAGAGACCTCTGACTCGTGTCACACAGGATTAAAAAGTGTACAGTGAATTTACATTATTTTTACTAAATGAAAAGAAAAGAAAAAAAGAAAACGAAACCCACCACAACATCGCTGCGCGCAAAAAGAGAGCATTCACCAGGAACACAAAAACAACATTGAGAAGCGGTCTTCAGAAGCAGTCTTCAGCGCAGACTAAAAAATCAATACACAACACAAATGTTTTTCCTTTTTTCTGAGACAGCGGGGTGGGTGGGACTGTTCATCTGGATTAGCAAATACACTCGTCGAACACTTTATTAGGAACACGATACTACTAATACTGGGGTAGGGCCTCCCTTTGCTCTCAAAACAGCCTCAATTCTTCATGGCATTGATTCCACAAGATGTTGGAATTAACAATCCTTTGAGATTCTAGTCCATGATGACATGATTGCATCGCGCAATTCCTGCAACATTTTTTCAGGTGCACTTTCAAGCTGTGAATCTCCCGTTTTACCACATCCCAAAGATGTTCTGTTGGATTCAGATCCGGTGACTGGGAAGGCCACTGAAGAACACTGAACTCATTCTCATGTTCATGAAAACAGTTTGAGACGACTTCTGCTTTGTGACATGGTGCATTATCATGCTGGAAGTAGCCAGTAGAAGATGGGTACATTGTGGCCATGAAGGGATGCACATGGTCAGCAGCAATACTCAAATAGGCTGTGGCATTCAAGAGATGATTGATTGGTATTAAAGGGCCCAAGGTGTGCCAAGAAAACATTCCCCACACCATGACACCACCTGAATGAATGAGAAGGTGTACTGGTGTTCCTAATAAAGTGTTCGGTCAGTGTATTCTGCCATAATGTGCTGCTCAATTGAAGCCTGATGGAGGATGTCGGTGGCCAATCAGATGTCTTCCTTTTGGTGTTGTACGGCTAGTCCAATTATGTCAAGGCCTCTCTCATCTGCCTCTTCCCTGAAAGCAGAAAGAAATGCATTCTGTTTAACAGATATCTGGAACCTTCTGAGATGGGAATGACTCAGCATCAGTCATGTCTGAGTCTCCATCACAACTGCATAACATGTTTCAGTAACATAACAACTTTTCTTATCAAAGCTAACTAACATGCTATGGCTAATATGCCAGGCTAGGTGGCTAGTCTTATCCACATAAGGCACACCCTAAACTGATTCTACTAATCAACTAATCTAGACATCAACCAATATTTTTTTGTATATTTATTCATTTTCAGAGGGTTATACATCTAAAAACAGAGAGATCAAGAGAACAATATACACCCTCTTCAACCAAGATCTTTGATTAGTTGTGTGTTACTGCTTGGAACAGAAACTGCTCCCACACAGGCCCTAGCAGATGAGATGGTCCATCTGTGGCGTTGTCAGCGACGGTGCCAGTACCTTCTTGGTTCCCCAGGTCCAGCCCCGCTGCCTCTACACTTTGTTGTTCTCCTCCAGCTTCTTGCTCTCTTCAGATGTGCCAGCTTCTTTCTCTCCTGTTTTCCAGCTGCCTTGTCTGGAAAGAGACGGGAGACATGAACACACTAACAATTAGTAGTGGTGGTGGTGGCGCTACCTAGAGCACGTTAGTCTGTTCATTAGAACGTGCACATCCAATCATGTCGCCCAAGGCTTTAGTGGTGCCCAACCATGAGACATTGAGACTATTAAACATGTCGATAATGGAAAAGAAGCCTCAATTTCTCTTTCTTCCTTTTCTTTTCCCTCTTTTCCTCTCTTTTTCCTCTCTTTTCTTCTTCCCCCTTCTTCCCCCTCTTCCACTTTCTTCCCCACCCTTAACAGACTATTGTTCAGTGGATACTAGTGATCAGAAGGTTGTGAGTTCAAATCCCGCCTGAAACACCACCACTAGTGTGCCATTGAGTAAGGCACTTAGTAAGCCATCAGTTACTCCAGGGGGAATGTCCTTGTAACCTTGTAATTGTAATTGCTAAATGGCAAATTCTAATTCTAGAATTGAGTGAAGTTACAGGACCTTTTTGCCTGGCGCAGGAATACACCACTACCTCTTTTGATAGTTAATTCACCCAGCTAAAGCTGCTGCTAACACTATGCAGCCACGACGTTGTGATAGTAGAGACGTAACGAGGTGTCGTACCTTGACTTCTTCATGTAGAGCCAGTACACCAGCCCGACCACAGCGGCAGCTATAATGAGGCCCACCACGATGCCCACGATCAGCTTGGCCTGGTCGCTGTCATCCTGAGACTCTGCAACAACACAACATCTCACACACTGGACCACCGCATAACACACAGCTCAGACTACTGTTATCAGTGGATGAACGACACCAAATAGGTTTGTCTCTGTGTACCGTATGAGATGTATGGCTGTAATGGCATATTGATGCTTTCTGCTTGTCAATGACATATGGGGGTGTGGATATAGGAAGGTTTTTGATGAGTTTGTCATGTTGAGCTGTTCAACACCAGACTGCAGTACAGTCCTGTACGTGTGAGAGCTTTCAGTAGTCTGCAGGGCTGGTGGGGGTCAACTCCATTTCAGAAGATGTCAGATGTTCTCTTCATCAAAAATTACAGGTAACTTTATTTTCAATTTCACCCCAAACCTAGTCTGTTTGGTCAGCCTTTTTCAACTCACAAGAAATACTACTTCTGATTAGAAAGCAAAAAACATAAATAAACCAAAATAAATTAAATGAAAATGTAAAATAAAATAAAATCGTACCTTTTTCTGGCGTTTCTTCCTTAAATACTGAAATCAGACATAAAATCAAATTAACTTACAATACTGTATTTCATATCCGTGAGTTGAAAAGTACACAATGGAAAGAGGTGAAAATAGCTGTCACCAACCCAACAAAGCAAGCAATTTCAAAAATATTTTTTTTAAGAAAGTGAAGCACTTTGGCTTTGTATACTGTGAGACACACTGTGTATCATACACACACCATGCAGAGTTATCCTGAGAGGCAGGAGGAGAAGAGGAGGTAAAGTCCAGTAGCCAGACACAAGACAAACCCAACCAAACCAAACCAAACCAAGAGAGAGAGAAAGAGAGTGAGTGGAAGGATGCGGTGGTATGAATGCCCATGTGTCTAGTGGATGAAATGCATCTTTCAGGTCAAGCAAGAAACCCTCAACCGTCATAACAATTCAGACATTGTTACTGCAACTTCTTCAGATAGAGTTATACAGTATATATACGCGTAAGATAATATGACTATCCTGAAGCATAGCGAAACAGGGAATAGCGTAGTAGGTAGTGTAGTAGATGTAACTGATTCTTGTGTAGATATGGAGTTTAGGCAAAGCACAGAGTTGACTTGAGTCAATTGGCTTTTCAAGGCCTTTTTATTCTAATAATCTGTTACAACAAGGTACAGTATATAAGGATATATAGAAAATGAGATCTCCCGAAACATACGCACATCTTCCACCTTATATAGTCCCATTGGATTACATAAATCCACTGGGAAAAAACATTCGCCCCATCTCACGACCTTGACATCTACAACGCATCAACAGGAAACCCTCCCCAATGGACCTATCGCTAAGCCACGCCCCCTTTGAAAACTCGGACAAACAAACAACGCTCGATCAAATTCTTCACTGACAGTGACTGACTGACCGACCGTGACTGAATGACATTTAATGGCTTACAATGACGGGAGTTCAAATTTCTGATTTATGATGTTTTTTTTAAGGATGACAAGAATATTTAGTCTAGAAGCTTTCCACCATCTGATATTAGCCAGTTGTTTGTCTGAGTTTTCTGCCTGTAGTGACTTTTGCTGTGATATGATTGGACAATTTCTATTTTGGGGCGTGGCTTAGCAATAGGTAAATTCTGTGAACATCAATTGGTTTGATTGCACTGAAATAGAGAGACTTAAATTCCGAGTAGGTATATTTGATATAAAACGACAACAGTCGGCTACAGTAGGACAGCTGTTAGCCGCTAGGGCTAGTTAGCACGGCTCGCCCAGAGCTCACTCACGGGTGTACACGTCGATGGTCTTGTCGTCCTCGCCCAGCCTGTTGGACACGCTGCAGGACACGGTCAGGTTGGCGGTGGGAACCACGGTGATCTTGTGAGTGGCCTTGCCGTTGCTGTAGGAGCTCTTCTCCTAGGGGGGTAATGGCAAATGGTAAATGGACTGACTTACAACGGCCTCTCATTCACACACACATTCACACACCAATGGCGGCAAGCTACCATGCAAGGCGCCGGCCGGCCCGCTCACTGGAAGCAATTTGGGGGTTCAGTGTCTTGCCCAAGGACACTTCGACATGTGGCCAGCCGGGGCTCGAACCACCGATCTGCCGACCATACGATCATTAGGGACAGCAGACGAAAACTAGCCTGCTAGGCTAATTCTGGCTCATTTACAGTTACAGTCTGTTAATCAATGTGCTTTGTCCCTATTTTAAATAAATCATACATCATAAATTATTAGACGGCGGCTCTACCTCCTGCGCCACAGCCGCCCCTGAGGGGGACAACACCATGACAGTTGAGTTGTCTAGGGAACGCACACCCGCAATATGAATAAACTGGCCCCTGTTCCGATTGCTTACAAAACGCTTCCTTTCATGGTGGTTGATGTTATTACGGATCTATGAGTGACTGGATGTGTCTACTGTCTTTCACCCATCAAACTTAACTTCCAATTATCTGGAAGGATGCATCTGTAACTGAATCGTGTTTTGAACAGCACCACAGGAGTGTTCCAAAACGGACCTGTACATCAACAGTATTGCATTAACGATGACAGTTAAGACAGTTAGCCTACACTTAGCTGTGTTTGAATGAGTAGCGTATTTTGGCTCGACGCAGCTTGTCGAACACGAACACGAACACGAACACACACACACACACACACACACACACACACACACACCTCGCGCATTGAAAGCAATTCAACTTCTTACAAAAGAAGATCGACATTTTACTCAGCCTCTATGATCACTGTCAAACCAATACCTCTTAAGATTTGAAACAAGGTAATACAAACACAAACACTTTTGACAATCAGTGAGATTTGACTGCATGTCTGGATTATTGAACAGCCTATTTCAGAACATCAATATCACCCAGTCAAGAGAAAGCCACACTATGAGAATAATAGAGTAAAAGAAAACATATTTTAGTGAAGCATCTTGGGGAAAGAATCCACACCCCATGGCATGGTGCTTTAACCAATGCATGGTGCTTGGTGCATGGTGCTTTAACCAAGGTCATACTATCACCACTAGAGGGCGGAAGAGACTTTCTGACTGTCTAGAAACAAACCATCGCCCCCCTATGTGTCGAGCTGCAAGAATTAGACATGTGTACGATTTCTCCTTTTTAGATTAGATTAGATTCAACCTTTGTCATTGCACAGAATACAACAAAATGTATTTTTTGCTCTAGGCACAGGGTCAGCCATAGTCAGCGCTCCTGGAGCAATTAGGGGTTAAGTGCCTTGCTCAAGGCCACAGCAGAAGTGGTAGGCACCTTAGATATGATGCCAGCCCAACCCTCCAGTCACCAGCTCACATGCAGCTCCCTCCTGAGGCGGGGATCAAACCAGCAAATTGCTAGCCTGCCTCTAACCACTAGGCTACCTGCTGCCCAACCTCTAGGCGTAGGATTGGTAGGATTGTCGGAGACGTCTTTAAGCATCTTGCTGTGTGCTCTTGGGATGAACTTGCTAGGACGGCCTGACCTGACTATGTGGGCAGCTGTTTTTTCTCCACTTTCTGGACAGTGCAATGGCTGAGTTCTAACTGTTTGAAGATCTTTTTTAAATCCCTGACTCGTACACATCTACAACCTCCTTTCTGAAAGCCTCAGAGAGCTCTTTTGATCTCTCTATGGTGATACCACTCACTTCAACAATCAAGAGCAAACCAAACTAAAATGTCTAAATAAGGTTTAAATAAGACAGGCTCCTCCAAAATCCTCTCTAACAATGTTCTAATCATTTGCCCCTGATGTTGTGCACTTGGATCTAATTTTAGGCATTTGAATTAGTAATAAAAAAACTCACAAGAAAATGTTATTTCTATTAATTACACTTTACAAATATACTGTTTTCAGTTGTATGTATTTAGTTATATTACCCCCATCTCCCAACATTATTCTAATGAAGATCATGGGCCCTATTATGCACTTCTTAACTTGCCGTCTTAAGTGTTAATTAAGATGCACCGCCAGGTTAAGACCTACAGCCACCCTTATTATGCGCTTCATACGCGCTACTGCTATTATGCAGGTGTCGATAGGCGCCCACACATAAGACGTAAAACTCCCGTGCATATATTGCTCATTGTGGGAGTGTTCATATGTTAATGAAGTGCACTAGGCGCCCCTGCTATTATGCGATCTGACTTTGCTCCTAGCGCTAAGAAGTGGTTTGAAAAGTTCTTAAGTTTAGACTTCATGCACGTTTTGAAACACGAGCGCGCCTCCGCGGTTTGCGCATACATGTGGGTACACATGAACACGCACGTGGCTCCACGGCAAGACGTCAATTACGGTCACAGTATAAATGCTTTATTTCAGAAGCGAGAGGCAGAGAAGCGCGCTGACCTCCTTCTTAGGACTTCCATAATAGCATAGCGCTAATGACTCAACGCAGCCGGTTCTTAAAGGGAATGGCACCTGGCACGCTGATTGGGTTGATTGAGAAGACGCCCAAAACACACCCATGACTAATTTCTTTGCTTAGCGCCGGGTTTTAGGTGCCCACTACAGCACGCATAATAGCAAAGTGGCCTTGACCACGCCTCCACGTCTTAAGTTTAGATCTACCGCCTCGTCTTATTGATGAAGTGCATAATAGGGCCCCATGTGTCCATATGTTTAAATATATTTTAAAAAGAAGGCTTTTCATAGGGTGTCGTATCTGTTTCACAAGTCAAGTGTGGTCGGTCACATCATTTGCAGGCATAAGAGCGCCGTCAATGTCAAGTATTGATTCTTGGATTTGCGCTCGTCTCTGGAGTCTGCTATTGGTGTCTGTCTACATCAGGACAAAAGAGATGTCATTGAAAGCCATTATTAGGCTAGAAAATCTGAAAGAGCTAGCAGAAATATGGAACATGAATACAAATAAATGGTGAGAACAGGTAAACGGTAAATGGACTGCACTTATATAGAGCCTTTTATCCAAAGCGCTTTACGACGGCCTCTCATTCACCCGTTCACACACACATTCACGGCGCCGGCCGGCCCGCTCACTGGAAGCAATTTGGGGGTTCAGTGTCTTGCCCAAGGACACTTCGACATGTGGCCAGCCGGGGCTCGAACCGCCGATCTGCCAACCTTGCGATCGTTAGACGGCGGCTCTGCCTCCTGCACCACAGCCGCCCCAACAGGAATCTCATACGGGTGGCTGGTAAGACAAGGAAGACTTCTACACTGGGTGAATGAAGAATGATCACCATTAGGGCTTACAACTAACCATTCTGTTGTTATCAAATGTGGACAATTTGAGAAAAAAAGGTTTTACAGCATACCACCTCATCTGTGAAACATGGTGGAGGTGGTTTGGATATGTATAGCCGTCACTAGAACTGACTAACTTAATTGATTGATTAATTGCCTTAATTGTTTATGTAGCTCCTGACAGCAGCAACAGAATCTGTCAGAACAGAAAGTACAAAAACATCTTACAGTAAGACAACGATCTAAAACGTATCGTCATAGCAACTAGGGAGTTTTTCAGGGCGAGTTGAACTTTCTAGACTGTGTCAATCTTCAGATTTCAATTCAATTGAACATACTTTTAAATTAATAATATACTCCCACTTTTAAATTAATAGTGGGAGTATAAAAAGTATTGTGAAAACCACCATGTAGACAAATACCATCAAATAAAAGCACATAAGTACACTTTAACCTCACAGTAATTGTCTGATTTCAAATTAAAACTTTTTCAGTGAGATGAGAAAAAGCTTCACTGTCCCAATACTTACACAGGGCCCTGTATGTGTAGGCTACGTGTGTGTGTGTGTGTGTGTGTGTGTGTGTGTGTGTGTGTGTGTGTGTGTGTGTGTGTGTGTGTGTGTGTTTTGAGGGGGTGTGCAAAAAGACATTTCTGATTTATCTGTGAAATGGACAATAAAATATTCATCTTCTTCGTCTTCTATTACAACTGTGGGGAGCATTTCAGAAAAGCTGAGAAGATTAAAAGGTACACACACACACACACTCCCACACTCCCACACTCTCACACACACCCACACACACCCACCCCCACACCCACACCCACACCCACTCTCTCTTACGTCGGTGCCGTTGATGCTCCAGTGCACGGTGGGGGGGGGCGCCCCCTCGGCCTCGCACGTCAGGACCTTGTGTCTGCCGTCCTCGCTGCGCTGCTTAGTCAGCTTCCTGATCACCGCCGGGCCTGGGGGACACAACACACACGTTAGACACACACACACACGTTAGACACACACACACGTTAGACACGCACACACACACACGTTAGACACACACACACGTTAGACACACACACAGGTAGACACGGTCAGACACACAGGGTTAGACAGCACACACACGTTAGACACACACACACACACACACACACACACAGTCAGACAACACACACGTTAGACACACACACACACACACACACATTAGACACACACACGGTCAGACAGCAAACACATGGTCAGACAGAACACACACGTTAGACACACTGTTAGACAGCACACACATGGTTAGACAAAACATGGTTGGCTATGTGCTCAGACTTCACTGAACGAGCGTACATGTCAGTGAATAGAGAAGTGGAATGCTTTACAATATGTGACACGTTCTAATGCTTTGGTCATATCGGGATATGATGTAATGATCAGACTTTTCTTTAGAAAGATGTGAATACATTTCTGCATTGTTGAATATATAAGTGTTTTGTTGTGTGATCGTGCATTGTGTTTGTGGCCATGAACTGTGGAAACTGAATTGCCCCCGGGGATAAAGTATTCTGTGTCTGTATCTGTATCAGGGCTCTCAAGTCTCATGCATGACTTGAGAGCCCTGCTGTATCAATGACACATCGCTAGTCAACTAACACAGCTTGTTTTGTGAGCCTGCTAACAAGGTAAAGTAGTGTTCTAGTTAACTAGGTAGCAGTGGGGGATTACTACTCACCCAACCCATTGCGTTGTAGCAGTATTTTGGCTCGACTAACACATTTGTGTTGCGATTCTCAACAACGTTGTGTTCCAAAACAACATTTTGATCGGTTTGCCGATATGCGGACTACGTGTCACATCTGCTTATACAATCGGTAGCTCCATAGAACTGACAGAGTCGTGTGTGTGTGTGTGTGTGTGTGTGTGTGTGTGTGTGTTTGTGTTGTGTTGTGTTTAAACTGGGACACACCTTCTACGACCAGGTGGAAGGACCGGCTGCGTGTGATCCCGGCCGCCGTCACCACACACACGTACAGCCCCTCGTCTCCGTACCTCAGCTTGTCAAACCTGGGCGCCTTGTCCAGCTTCCCGTTGTCCTAGTGGAGAAACAATATATTGTAAGGGTGTTTGTATGTAGTGTAAAACTAAGAGGCCTCGAAAACCTCGGTACCCCGAGACCTCACCAAAAACCCTAACGGAACCAAAGCCAGAGGAAGAGAGAGTGAGCTGAGGATACACCCACACTATATCCTCAGCTCAACCGAGGTGACACTAGTTAGCCTGACGACCTCCCCACTCTGCCAAGATTCCCAAAGGAACCAGCAACAACCAATAGGCAGGCAGAGTGGGAGGCGTCACACAATATAAACAACAATACAATATGCCCTATTGTATTCTTTTTTTTATTTTTTATCTATTGTACGGTTTTATGTCATGAGGACTACGGATGCAAATGAGCTCACAGCTAAATCCTGTATATTTACTGTCACCATACTTTGTATAAGTGACTGTTCATTAATGTGCATTGTCCTGACTAAATAAAGATCGACCTGTCTGTCTATCTGTCTGTCTGTCTGTCTGTCTATCTGTCTGTCTGTCTGTCTGTCTGTCTATCTAAACCCAGGCTCAGTACACCATGTAACACTCAGGGTCATTACACCATGGAAGGGGAGAGGGGAGAGGGGGAGAAGGGGGAGAGGGTTAACTGGTGAAGGCAAGCTTGAAGAGGTGGGTTTTGAGGGCCTGTTTAAATGCTGGGAGGGTGTTGGCAGTCTGTCTGATGTGGTTGGGGAGGGCGTTCCAGAGGGACGGGGCTGCGGCTGAAAAGGCCCTATCACCCAGCACGTATCACGTATGTGAGAGGAACAGAATGCAGCCTAACCCCTAAACCCTAAACCCCTGTCTTACCTTGCTCCATGACACTTTCGCATCGCCTGAGGCATTTTTCTCCATCGTTACCACCAAGGCGTCCCCGACCGTCTTCAGGACCTTCCCTGAGGGGCTGAGGCTGAGATCCAGGTCTAGAGAGGAGGGGGGGGGGACAGAGAAGAGAGGAGAGAGAGGAGGGAGGGGCAGAAGAGAGGAGAGGAGGGGGGGGGTGTACAGAAGAGAGGAGAGGAGGGGGTGTGTACAGAAGACAGGAGAGGAGAGGAGAGGAGAGGAGAGAAGGGGGGGTATGGAAGAGAGGAGAGGAGGGGAGGGGGGGTGTACAGAGGAGAGGAGTGGAGAGGAGAGGAGAGAGGAGAGAGGAGAGGGGAGGACCGGGGGTGCGGAAGAGAGGAGAGGGGAGGAGAGGAGGGGGGGTGTACGGAAGAGAGGAGAGGAGAGGAGGGGGGGGGGGTATAGAAGAGAGGAGAGGAGAGAAGAGGAGAGGAGAGGAGGGGAGAGGGGAGGAGGGGGGGTGTACAGAAGAGTTAAGAGAGGAGAGGAGAGGAGGGGGGGATGTACAGAAGAGAGGAGAGGAGAGGAGAGGAGAGGAGGGGGGTATGTACGGAAGAGAGGAGAGAGGAGAGGAGGGGGGCGGGTGTACAGAAGAGAGGAGAGGAGAGGAGAGGAGAGGAGAGGAGAGGAGAGAAGGAATCATATTTGTTATTTTGTTGAAGAGGGAGGGAAGCGTCCGTATCAGAGCGCTGCAGGCAGCCACAATAATGTTCATTTGTATCTGTTATCACCGCTGACAAAGCCCCGGCATAATCCTCCTCTGAGGAGACTCATTCACTCCTCTGCCCACACCGCTACGGCCACGCATGAGTCACTGAGATTTGGTGATTCTGAGGACATATCCCCTCACCAACCCCCCCCACCCCACCCCCCCGCATTAAATACCATTCCATTGCATCATACGTAGCTATTGTCTCCCTCACACAACAGTCAGTTATTTATTTATTTGATTGTACGTAGGAGGGAAAGGCTTATGTTTAAGATGTGTGGAACGCGAGGCATTACGTTTACATTTAGCAGACGCCTTTGTCCAGAGCGACTTACAACAATGAAAAAACTAGAATCACTAAAATAGTACTCGGTCAGGATAAAACAACAGTAAACATAGGATTATAAGACCTGAAAAATAAAGTGTTTTATAAACACCACAGAGAGGAGGAAAGGGAAGCTCTATTTCCATTTACATTTCGGGCATTTAGCAGACGTCTTATTCCAAAGCGACTTACAATCGATACATTTGACTAAGCGAGTGAATCATCAATTCACCAGTCGTAGCAGGAAGAGTGATCTAGCTCAGGCCAGGGCTTCGGGAGGGACAGCTAAGGTGCAGCCCGAAAAGATGGAGGTCTTCAGTTTACGATGGATGTGAGTCCATCTGCAGTCCTGACGGCGGTGGGGAGCTCG
Organism: Nansenia antarctica; assembly: GCF_963989245.1. Taxonomy (NCBI): domain Eukaryota; kingdom Metazoa; phylum Chordata; class Actinopteri; order Argentiniformes; family Microstomatidae; genus Nansenia; species Nansenia antarctica. The sequence goes on along the minus strand of NC_137689.1, from coordinate 8,381,864 downwards.
TTCCATCAGCGAGGTGCCAGGTCAGTGAAAGGCCGTGACCGGGCAGCACGACCGCTGCAACCCCGCAGAGGCAGTGGAGCCAGTCGGCCAGCAGAGGTGGAGGAGAGGAGTGAACGGGCAGATCATTGCCTGCATGTAAGGAAGGGGCAGTTCCCTTCGCCACCCGGTAGGCGAGCACAAAAGGTCTTAAACCTAATGCGAGCTACTATCGTGAGCTAGAGAAGGGTGCGGAGGAGAGGGGTGACATGGGAGATTTGGGGGAGGTTGAACACCACACAGGATGAGCTGCAGAGGTGTGATGGTGGAGGCAGGGAGCCCAGCCAGGTGTGTGTTACAGTAGTCAAGGTGAGTTCAGAGAGGGAGGAGAGTTTACGTGGTTCAGGTGGTTTACTGTGTGGAAGGCAGCTCCAGACAGGTCCAGAAGAATGAGAACAGAGGAGAGGGAGGAAGTTCGAGCAGAGTGGAGGACCTCCGTGGCAGCAAGGAGAGCAGTTTCGGTACAATGCCCATTAAAGCCGGATTGGTGAGGGTCAAGGAGGTCGTTCTGAAGGAGATCATTGGTGAGATGCAGCACGTTCATGGGTTTTAGATAGGAAGGAGAGAACAAACTCCCTAAAGGAATCAAACAGGCCCAAACTCGACAAATATTTTAATCTAAGCTAAAAAAAACGTAATGTTTTGCAACAGTTATGATTAAACACTAACACTTCCATCCATGTCTTTTTATTAATTTGTATGATCTCTCTCTAATATGTAAACTGGCCTTGCCTTGCCTTAAAGGCAGTCGGGACAGATCCTGTGGATACAGAGGAATTGATTGAAGGTATAGGACCGAGAGGGCAGGTGGTTGGCTGCTTAGATGTGATCAGATTTAGAATATCATCAGGGGAGAGGGGGGGAAAGGGCTGATAAGCTAGAGACTGGGTCTAGCGCAATGGGTCTGGGAGGGATGGGAGGGGTGGGAGGGGAGGGAGGGATGGGAGGGGTGGGAGGGGAGGGAGGGGAGGGAGGGGTGGGAGGGGTGGGAGGGGAGGGATGGGAGGGATGGGAGGGGTGGGAGGGGAGGGAGGGGTGGTAGCAGTGTTGGCGCGAGGTGGAGAAAACGAACTGCTAATGTCATCAACCTTCTTTTCGAAGACAAAGTCATCCACAGACAGGGTGGTGGAGGAGGGAGGAGGGGGAGGAGGAGGAGGAGGAGGAGGAGGAGGGTTGAGGAGTGTGGAAAGTGTGGAGAACAATGTCCTTGGGTTAGAGGCAGAGGATTGGATGTTGGAGTGATAGTAGGGAAGCAGCTTTAGCAGTCGTTGCAGAGGAGAAGTTGAAGAGGAGAGGAGAGCGCGGCAGGAGAGGCGAGATTGGGCTTTATTGGCATAAACAACATGGCACTTCTGAACTGAGGGGTGGCAACACACACCTCCGAAGGAAAGGAATAATTAAATGTGTTGGAGCTTATCAGAGCTTTTTTCCCGGGTTCATCCCTTCTGATGGTTCGACCTGGTTAACGGATGTCAGAAATTCTAATTAGTCCTCCTGACTGCCTGCTCCGCGCTTCCTTTCCCGGCTAATCCGCTTGAAGATACATCTGATTACCTTCCTCCTGCTTGGGTGACATCATTTACAGTGGAAAAAGGGAGCTTGTTAGGAAAGTGAAAATAGTGAAAAAGTTTGACTTTCCAAACATCGACGTCTGTAGTTTGTTTGTGGGCTTAGTGGATGCGCACCAAGGAGATGTCACGTGAGACACTCGTCTTTAACTCCCGTGTTTAAATCCACAGCTACAGAATACGTCATGTATACTCACAGATACAGAATACGTCATGTATACTCACAGATACAGAATATGTCATGTATACTCACAGATACAGAATATGTCATGTATACTCACAGATACAGAATATGTCATGTATACTCACAGATACAGAATATGTCATGTATACTCACAGATACAGAATATGTCATGTATACTCACAGATACAGAATATGTCATGTATACTCACAGATACAGAATATGTCAAGTATGAACGAACTGACTTATATAGAGCCTTATTCCAAAGCGCTTTACAACGGCCTCTCATTCACCCACACCAATGGCGGCAAGCTACCATGCAAGGCGCCGGCCCGCTCACTGGGAGCAATTTGGGGTTCAGTGTCTTGCCCAAGGACACTTCGACATGTGTCCAGCCGGGGCTCGAACCGCCGATCTGCCAACCTTGCGATCATTAGACGCTGACTCTACTTCCTGCGCCACAGCCGCCCCTGAATACCCCCATGTGTACTCACAGCTACATAATGTCATCATGTGTCCTCACAGCTACAGAACATGTCATGTGTCCTCACAGCTACAGAACATGTCATGTATACTCACAGCTGACGACCACACTGGCGGTGGCCTCCATGTTCTTGTTGTCGACCAGCGAGCACTTGTACTCTCCTGTGTTCTCCCGGGTGACGGAGGGCAGAGTGTAGGTGTCCACATCCTTCACTGTCACCGTCTGGTCCTATCAGGGGGAGAAAACATTATTGTCCCCTCCTGGTGCCCCCACGGTTGAAAAACGTCTCGCTTAAGTGCCCTTTTGAGTGTCGAAAATGAGAGGATGTGCCCTATTGGTGCCCCTCCAATGGTCTAAACTTAACCATGTGCCCCCACAGTTGAAAAATGTCGCACTAAAGTGCCCTTTTGAGTGGCGAAATTAGAAGATGTGCCCTATTGGCTGCCCTTCCAATGGTCTAAACTTGACCATGTGCACTGATGGGGTCCCATGTTGTCCAGTAGGTGCCCTTTTTTTTCTTTTCGACCCTGCCCTTCAAACAGCCTGAGTCCGCCACTGTTGCAGAGTGATTGTGGCGCGAGGCCATGCAGCCATTTAGAAACCATGAAGAAATGTTCCGCTTTCTTTCTGAAATGGTCGACGCTCTCTTGCATTTTATACTGTATATTTGTTTACTGTGAGTTTCACCTGAGTCATCCTTCCAGGCAGTAATATATCATAGTGATTGTAAACAAAAGTGCAGTATCAAAGGGTAAACAGTTGATTTTTTTAAAATCTAAAGCAGCTGACACTTGCTTTTACGGCTACAAGCTGTTTTGCCTGGCATGTTTATCAAACCTCAGCTGAGAGTCAAAGTGTTCCAAAATGTTTAACATCCAAAACCTGCATGATTTGCTGTCCTTTAATGGTAATGTTAAGTGAATCTGCAATTGGCTGTTTACTGGCAGAAAATCAAATCACAGAAGTCTTCTTGATATTCAATGTCAAGCCTCAGTTACCAAGCCATTCATCAACTGAAAGTCATATGCTGAGTCAACTCATCAGTCACCGTAAGACATGTTTCTCTTGCCGCATAAACGACAGTGTCATCAGCATAGAGCTGAATAACAGCCCCTGGAAATGCCCCAGGAAAATCATTTATGTATCAACTAAACAGTGGGCCTAGAAGTTACCCTTGAGGGACGCCCATTCTTCTTTCCTGAGCTGTAGACCAGAGGTAGTTCATCACAGCACTCTGTTCCCAGTTCTTTAGATACGAGTCGAACCATCTTAGTGGTTTATTAGACGAAAATCTTTTGAAAACGTTTTGAAACCAAAAATGTCGTAATCAACGGCGTCGAAAGCTTTGCGTCAGTCAAGAAAGAGAGCACCGACCACATCGCCTTTGTCCAAAAGAACGTTTTAGAACTATCTATTAGTTAGCTGTTTCTGTTGAGTGTCCACGTCTAATCGAATCGTCTAAAGCCGAATTGCTGTGAATGCAGTCATTGATTCTCTTCCGTGTAGGTCATTAGTTGTTCTGCAACAGACTTTCTTTCCAATACTTTTAATAGAACTGGGAGAATGCAAATCAGCCTATCCTTACATCCCTGGTAAACTAAAAACTCCTGTTTTTGAAATTGGATGTAACCGATGCCCTTTTCCCATCCCTCTGTGGCTGAGAGCCTTGACCGACATGTCACTGTGTTTCTTTAGAACGCTGTGTGTCCCCCACGTCACCCTGAATTAAATACATCTTTTGAATAGGTGGTTTTGAAGTTATTAATTACTTACTACACGACCGCTGCATGCCTCTCTAATCGTGAAGCTACTGACTGCATCGTTTTCTACCGTACCAACATTTATCTCTGAATACTTATTGACAATTTTGTTCTCATTTAATAGTACATTAATTATCCAACACATCTTTCTTGAATGGAGCACTTAATAGTGTGATCAGATAGTCATGTCACTAATTGGAATGTTTTTACATTGATGTTTATTTCATTCTTTCTGTTTTGTGAATACAGATGTATCTGTGTGTGACTGTTTCTGGTTATTCTGGTGGGGCCTTGAACTATTTGAGAGAAATCTAGTTTTGACGTGACTGCTTTATGCCTCTTTTTGTCAGCTTTGTCCCCAGACTTGGGTTTAAAAGATGTAATTATTTGTTCTAATTGAACATAGCATTGTAACTCTCATGCAGTGGGATTATACACAATTTAAATATTATTAATTAACTTCTGATGACTGGGACACGTTTACACCTCGACATCCCATAGATGGGTCACTTTCTAGATGTACTTCTTTCCACTTAATGGAGTCCTTGGTGTGTATAAGAATGCCCCCCCACCTCTCCCTGTGAAATATCTTCTAAAACATTTCTATCCAGGTGGTCTGGGGTGGTCCAGTGGTCTACAGTGCACGCATATGCCCATGTCGGCATGGGTTCGAACCCCCCACATGATACATCCAAACATATGCCCTGCTGACATGCACTCTCTCTCCCTTCTTCTCCTTACTTTCCTGTCTGTCTGTCACTATATCTGTCCAGGAACAGCAATCATAAAAGGTGAGTGATGGATTAAGTGGGAGAGTGCCTCTGTTCACAAGGCTTGACCCCCCCCCCTGACTCCATGCGCACAGGAGAGGTAGAGGTAACAACCCACCTTGATGTGGAAGTTGAAGCTAGTCGGCGGGGGGTTCCCGTCTGCCTTGCACTTCAAGGTCACGTTGTCCCCTTCCTCGATGACAGCCTTACCCTGCACCAGGAGGGTCAGCTTCTCTGTCGGGTCTGAAAGAGAGGGAGAGAGAGGGAGAGAGAGGGAGAGAGAGAGAAGGAGAGGGAAGGAGAGGGAAGGAGAGGGAAAGAGAGGGAAGGAGAGGGAAGGATAGGGAGAGAGAGGGAAAGAGAGGGAGAGATAGGGAAAGAGAAAGGAGGGAGAGAGAAGGAGGGAGAGGGGAGGAGAGGGAGAGAGAGGGAGAGAGAGGGAAAGAGAGGGGAAGAGAGGGAGAGAGAGGGAAAGAGAGAAAAAGTGAGGGAAAGAGAGGGAAAGAGGGAGAGAGAGGGGAAGGAGAGAGAGGGAGGGAGAGGGGAAGGAGAGAGAGGGAAAGAGAAAGAGAGGGAGAGAGAGGGAAAGAGAGGAAGAGAGAGGGAAAGAAAGGGAGAGAAAGGGAGAGGGAAGGAGAGGGAGAGAGAGGGGGAGAGAGAGGGAAAGAGAGGGAGAGGGAAGGAGAGGGAGAGAGAGGGAGAGAGAGGGAGAGGGAGGGAAAGAGAGGGAGAGAGAGGGAGAGAGAGGGAAAGAGAGGGAAAGAGAGGGAGAGAGAGGGAAAGAGAGGGAGAGAGGGAAAGAGAGGGAGAGAGAGGGAGGAGTTAAGAGAAGGAAGAGAAAGGGAGATCAACAAGAGAGAGAGAGAGAGAGAGAGAGAGAGAGAGAGAGAGAGAGAGAGAGAGAGGGGGGGGGGAAGAAAGGAGCGTTATCTAGATATCTTCCACTCTGGGGAAGAGGAGGATGTCACAGATGCGTCCGCCATGCGCGGCAGGGCTCCCGGGGGGCAGAAAGCCTTCATTTTGTGTGTCATTTGCGACAGCGGGCAGCCTGGCAGGCGGGGGAGGAGGGGGGGAGGCGGGGGAGGCTGGCACAGGGGCTCTGGTTGGGGCAGCGAAGTGAATCATATTGCATCTGCACCCCGAGGCTCCAATCAGATCTGCTTTTTACTTTCAGCTCCCAGAGAGAGGGCCACTTCAGACTGACTCACTTATCAACATCGTGTCCGACAAGAAGATGCCATAAATAAATAAATACCAGAACATACCAGAACAAAATTCTGATGAGTTGTGATCAAAAAAATAAAATAAAAAGTCTATCTAAAAAGAAAATCAAATCTAAAAAGTCAGTCTAAAAATAAATGAAAAAGACCAGAACAACATTTCTGATGAGTTGTGATCTAAAAAAAAAAATTGCTCAGAATCTCCGCCACTCCTTGTGACTAATATAGAACTGTGTAAACACTTCAAGGTACGCAAGCACACAACCTATCAAACTAACCACATCACCATAGGCGTACGGCACGCCAGGAGAGCGTGCGTGAAGCATGCATGTGCAGCTGTTGCACACAAAACACCCTCCATGTCAAGAAACCTCGCTTGCATCTACTCATTCTTTCCAGAGCTCCACATGTCCTGAGGGGGGAGGGGGGGAAGGGGCTAGGGGGGGAGGGGGGGTCCACAGGGTCTCCCTCTGTCCGAACAAGGGCGCTAAGCTATCCTGCCTCAGGTCACCAGAGTACCAAGATGTTGCAGTGGATGGCGGCTGTGTTTGGGTTCGCTGGGCAGAAACATTGCAGTATCGGTAGTTATTTTATTTTGTTGTTTTGTTGTTTGTTGTTTGTAGCTTGGAGCATAGCTTGCTCACCAATTCTATTATTGACGCTCTGACGCTATTGTATATAGGCCTACATCTATTGTTGATTGTTGTTGTCTATATCCTGCTTATTCTATATTGATTATTGTTCATATCCTTCTTATTCTTTATTGATTGTTGTTTATATGCTGCTTATTGCAATAACACTATGTGCAATATGACAACCCTAGTCGTCTATCTGTACAGTATAGTATAGTGGATAGTGTACATAGCCTTTATTTATGTAAACCAGCTCCTTCCCTTCTTTTTTTTTTTTTTTTTTTTTTTTCTTTCCTAACACCAGGGGAGCCCCCCCTCCCAAATTTCGTTGTTTGGTACCTGTACTATAGCAATGACAATAAAGACCATTCATTCATTCATTCATACATTCATTCATTCATTCATTATTCTATTATTGATTTCGATGTTGTGTTTCTACTGCAATGCCAATGCCTAATTGAACCTGTACCCCAAGCATTGTACTCCTTGTATCCGTACATTATGATGTAATAAAAGCAATTCTGATTCTGATTCTGATTCTGTCAACAGGCTGCCTTAGCTCCCCGGCCCAGTGGAGATGCAGTAGCGCCCTGTGGCCTCCAGGGGGGGGTAAGGTCCACTCACAGCGAATAGCGAAGGTCTGAGGAGCAGACACCTGCTTTGGGGCCAGGCTGTGCTGGGCGGTGCAGGTGAACTGGGCTCCCACGTCTCCCTTCACGGCGGTGTACTGCAGGCTGGAGGAGGTGGTGGACAGGCCCGTCACAGGGTCCACCGCCACACTGGACGTGACGATGACGGCTGGGGGGGGGGGGGGGGGGGGGGGGGGGGGGGCAGAGGAGAGGTCAGAGGTCAGAGGTCAGGCGTGTGAGAGAGGACATGTGACGAATCTCTACAGTCAGAGGAGAACAGGCAGATTGGACAGAACGTATGAAGGGTGAATAAAGCGAGTTCAGTTAGAAAGAGTAAAGAGTTACTCTTTAAGATAAAGAGTTCATGTTCAGTTAGAATATAAAGAATTTAGCAGACGCTTTTAATCCAAAGCGACTTACAATTACTAATTACAGGGACAGTCTCCCTGGAGTAACTGAGGGCTAAGTGCCCTACTCAAGGACACACTAGTGGTGGTGTTCCCAGGTCTTACTCAAGGACACACTAGTGGTGGTGTTTCAGGCGGGATTTGAACTCACAACCTTCCGATCGCCAGTCCAACTCACTATAGTTCTATTGTGCGTTTACTATATCTATGTATAGCCCAACACATCATCTACATCATAAGAACTCAATGAAAGGGTCTTGTAATAAAATACTCCACTAAAACCACTCCTCATATGGGAGATCTGCTACCATGATGAACCTGTGTGCGGGGGACCGTATGTGACATGAGGACGTGATGACTTACTTGTCCCATCAGCCTCCAGCGGCAGGCCATTCTTGGACCATGTGATGCTAGCCGCGGGGTTAGCATCTTCTGCGACACACACACCCAGCTGAAAGACAAAACAAATAAAAAAACACTCAGGCTCAGTCCAATAACAATCCCACTCTTTTAACCGACGCTCCCGAAGAATTTGAGTATGCCATTCCCAAACGTTACTATTAACAAGAGAGCTACATTTTACATACAGTAAGCAAGTAAGTAAGTAAAACGTTATTTCTATAGCGCCCTTCTCAGCACGGATGCACAGGGTGCTTTACATCAACAATAAGGGATAAAATGGGTAAAAAGAAAGGCGTAATCAAATATCGTCGAAAGAGATTAAAAACAAAAATGGAGGAACTCCCCAAAACATAAACAGGAACATAAGATGGCTATAGATGTCTAACGGCCTGCATAAACGGTGAGTCTTTAGTTGACGTTTAAAAATGAGTTCTGAGTACATGCTGCAGTCTCACCATGTGACCAACAAACTAATTGAGTTAGTAGACATTATATTTACCCATTAATGACATTGATTTGAAAGATAAATAAGTCATATTATTGAAGCTACAGAGGGTTGAAACACATTTCTGCTGTGTCACTTCCACTGTAGGCTAGTCATTACTGGATAGAGGAAAGGTTAACATCAGTCAGGGTCACTGTTAGAGAGAGCAGATACATGGAGAGAACACACAATTCTGTTACAGTGACCTTTACAGATTAATATATACACCGTAGCCCGGTACATTTAAACTCAGATAGAATCACTACTATTTCTATTTTAAGAATGTGAAATGTCAGAATAATAATAGAGCTTGTATTTCTTTCATCACATTCCCAGTGGGGTCAGAAGTTGACACACACTTAATTAGTAATTGGTAGCATTGCCTTTAATTTGTTTCGCTTGGGTCAAACGTTGCAGGTAGCCTTCCACAAGTACGTTCGTCTCTAGGAGACAGAACACATCTCCTTCCTGAGCGGTATGATGGCTGGGTGGTCCCATGGTGTTCATATTTGTGTACTATTGTTTGTACAGATAAACGTGAAGCCTTCAGGCATTTGGTAATTGCTCCCAAGGATGAACCAGCCTTCTGGAGTTGCACAATTTTATTCCGGAGGTCTTGGCTGATTGCTTTGATTTCCCCATGATGTCAAGCAAAGAGGCACTGAGTTTGAATATGCAATTACATCCACAGGTACACCTCCAATTGACTCAAATTATATCAATTGGCCTATCAGAAGCTTCTAAAGCCATGATGACATAACTTTCTGGAATTTTCCAAGCTGTTAAAAGGCACAGTCAACTTAGTATGCAAACATGTGACCCACTGGAAATGTGATATAGTGAATCATGAGTAAAACATTACTTGTGTCGTGCACGTGTCCTAACTGAGTTGGCAAAACTGGAGTTTGTTAACTGTACATGATGTCTGTGGACAGCTGTAAATGCTACTTTAATGTGTCATTTCCTGTAGTGCTTCAGTTTCTTCTGATGATTAAAGCTGAGTCACTCTGGTGCTTTATGTATTATCAACCACTTCCTGTTCACTCTGTTTGTAACCACGAGGCTGAAACTTAAACTCACATGTCTATGATACCAGTCACCTTTATGATATCAGTCATCTCTATGACAGCGAGGGTATTTTGATGACAATTGTGACAGTTGCTGGTGTTTTGGGGAACCAGTTACCAGCCGAAGTAGTTTTTCTGTTTTTTACATATTCTGAAAGGACAGATTGTATGTTTGAATGTATCATGTGTCAGTTGAACAAGATATGCGTATTTGAATGTTGGTACAACTCAAATCAACTAACAGAGAGAATATATGAATAATCTCCATTCAAAGTCTTTCTTTGTCACTTCAGACTTTTCACAGGCAGGTAAAGGGTGGGGACAGACAGTAGCTGGTTAACTCCACCCCACCCCAGGACAACCACAAGATTCATGATCTTTTTATTGCCATGTGTGCCAAAAGTTTATTACATCCAATTATAAGTACAAGAGAGTAAAATTCTTATGGCTTCAGTTCCAGTCGACATTGCAGCAGCATGAGAAAACTAAATGGCAGTATTTATAATGGAACCGATAAGGCAAGATACAACTGAGCAATAAAATAATAAAATAGTAAAAAAAACAAACATAATAACACAACAATAATGTTGTGTCCGTGTGTCTGCATTTATCATTATAGTCCATAATGCATCTAGTGGTGGAGGGCAGGTGATGTTTCGTGCCTCATCAGAGATCTTCTCAAAAAGATAATTCTGCCAGTGTTTTTTTTTCGTGTGAACGCAAACTTCGAGGCCATTTCAAAGCTAGTAACAGCTAGTAAAAGATTGTTTAGAATGTTTTTTTCATGCAAAATAGTGTATATTTATTGATTTATTGATACTGTAGTGGAAGATATCCTCATTTGGATAGTGAAGTAGCCGCCATCTTGTTGTGACATTTTTGTTTATCCCGCCCCTTCGTCACTTTGGTTGGTTTCTTGAAAACAAAACATGCCACCATCCCCAAACCCTACTGTTAAGCAGCACGAAAAACAAGTTTACTTTGCTGACAAATTAAGCATATCTACTGATCGTAAAACTGTTGTTTGTTATATCGAGTGGGTACATCAAATCTTCAAGTTGCGTATTATGAAAAAAACACATTTTGTAGAAAAGAAAGCACTTTCTAGGATTTACGAGGTTTTCACAGTTCGCGAGCGGTTGCGCTTCTCACCAGCCGCCGTCACAATGATTACTACCACTTACATCACCACTACTGCTTCTCTAAATCTCTACGCAGAGAGAATAAAAAAAAAAAACTGGGACAATTTGTACAACAGTGGCCTGTTTGATCTAAGGACGTGTCATCTGCTGAAACAGGAGCGCGGCAGCTGGCTAGCCTCCCCTAAGGGGCTGTCTGTCTGAGCTCTCTGTCCCGTAACTGTGAAGGATGGCAAAAGTTGCACCGTGACAGACGGTGCATGGGAAGAGAGAGTCCTTATTGTGGCGATGCGTGGCCCCAACAAACACCGGCAACTTTGTTGGATCGAGAAAAATGGGAGTGTGAAAAGTCCATTACAGGAAAAGCCAGAGCCTCATCAATAAAGATGTGACAGGATTAGGTGAGGCCCAGGCGAGCGCTGGAGAAATCCTTTTTTTCTCTTTGGCGGCTGGTGTGTGTGTGTGTGTGTGTGTGTGTGTGTGTGTGTGTGTGTGTGTGTGTGTGTGTGTGTGTGTTATGGGATAGAGAGCTCAAAGTGGGTCGAGTAACGATCGCAGGCCAAGCGAGACATCACGTGGCAGTTGGACATACGTGACAACATTCTAATGCTTTGGTCCTCATGTCGGGATCTGATGTAATGATCGGTCTTTTCTTTCGAGAAACGTGAATAGATTTCCGTGTTGTTGCATTGAAAATCAATGACACATCGCTAGTCAACAAACACAGCTTGTTTTGTGAGCCTGCTAACAATGTAAAGTAGTGTTCTAGTTAACTAGGTAGCAGTGCGGGATTACTCACCCAATCCATTGTGTTGTTGTATTTTGGCTTGACTAGCGAGTTTGTGTCGTGATTCTCAACAACATTGAAACGTAGTTCCGTGTTTCAAAATAAAGGCCTGAACATTTTAATTGGTTGCCGACATGCAGACCAAATGATCAGACTGTCACATATATGGGATGACGTATGGCCCTAGGCGGGATGGCGTGAGAAAGTGAACCTTCCTTCCAGGAGAAGAGTGGGAGGAGAGGGAAAGGAGGATAAAAGCAGGGGACCCACTGGGCTGTCTGCGTCAGATAAAGGACAAGAAATCCGAAATCCTTTTTTTTTTTCTGTCTGAGTTGAGCAAAGCCATCTACTGCTAGCCTAGTAATGATTTTAATCTTTTCTTAAAAAAAGATGTGTGTGCTGTTTGCTAGTTGTGTGTCTGTTGTATAAGAATCAGTTGTTCGGCCAGAGTTTATGTCTATTGAAAGCAGTTCACAATTGAAGCTAAAATAGCTATCCAATCGCTGTGGGCGTTGTAGATCTAGAGTAGCAATTTAAACCGAGGCGATCTGGGTCATTGTCTAATACTGAGTGGAGGCAGGTCTGTCTGGTGGTTATCTCCCTCTGTCCTCTGACCTCGAGGCCGGGACAATCCCCTCCGTGGCTGTCTGAAACCCTGCAAGCTTGTAGAATGGGGCTCCGGGCAGCTGATAGGAAATGGGAGGAAAACCCGGCCTCCCTGATGACCTAAACCCTTATCTCTCTCTCTCTCTCTCTCTCTCCTCCTCAACCACACCTCCTCTGCATCAGCTGCTAAATCTTTCCTATTACCATTCCAAAAATCCAATCCTCTAATGCCTCTAACCCAAGGAAATTGTTCTCCACATTTCTCTCCACCCAACCTCAACCCACTTCCTCCCTCTCCTCCCTCCTCCCTTGTCTGCGGACGTTGACTTTGGGTGACTTTGTCACCTACTTTGAAAAGAAGGTTGATGACATTAGCAGCTCCTTCCCTCCACCTCTCGCCCCCACACACTCCAGAATGCTGTCACCTGTCTGGTGTTCAACCTCCACCAAATACAAATACCCTTCACTGGCTCCCGGTAAGCAACTTGCGCAAGATTCGAGACCCTGGTGCTCGCCTATTGGTTGGCAAAGGGAACAGCCCCTCCCTACTTGCAAGCAATGGTTCAGCAGCCCCCTAACACCTGCCTGTTCACTCTGCTCTTCCACCTCTGCTGGCCGACTGGCACCACCGCCTCTACAGGGATACAGCAGTCACGCTACCCGGTCACGGCTTTCACTGTCTTGGCGCCCTGCTGGTGGAACGAGCTTCCCACTGCTGTCAGGACTGCAGAATCACTCTCTATCTTCCGCCGTAGACTGAAGACCCATCTCCTTAACTGTCCTTCCTAAGACCTCTTCATTCTCTCTACCCCCCTGTACAGTTTTTCTACTGGAAAAATAAATAAATACAATCGTAGTATTATGACCACCTTCGGCCCCTGGCCCGAGCATAGATTACTTTTTCCTGCTATGACTGATGGATAGATAGGTTCGATCCCTGGCTGGCCACATGTCGAGGTGTCCTTGGGCAAGACACTGAACCCCAAATTGCTCCCAATGAGCGGGCCTGATGAGGCGCCTTGCATGGTAGCTTGGTGTGTGAATGTGTGTGTGAATGGGTGAATGAGAGGCCGTTGTAAAGCGCTTTGGAATAAGGCGCTATATAAGTCAGTCCATTTACTGCCCTATACAGCATACACACAGTGTCATACAGTGGCATACAAACTGTCGCTGAATGCGCTCAGCTGTGTTTCATGTCAATACTGAGCGGGTCTGCCTGTTGACTAAACACCCCCTCCACACTTTTCTACAAATCAAAATGCATTAGGAAAAAATTTGGAATTCAAAAAGCCACTATCTGCAATGACAGAATGCCAGAAGAAAGAACTGTTTCAAGTGCTACCCTTTCCGAAACTGTTGAAAACATTTTGGGCACTGGAGTGACTCACTGCTGTCAAAACAAGCTTTCTTAATGGGATACTTTCTCCCTGTGGGGCGCCAAATTGAAACTCCGAACACAAAACCAGACCCAACGTGTGAAAGGCATTTTTTCTCTGTTAGTTGATTTGAGGGGTACAACATTCAAATACGCCTCTCTTCTTCAACTATTTTTGGCTTCAGCTTCATAATGTGTCAAAAACTGAAAGATGACCTGTCACATTTTCTCAAATGTTGTTGTGTGAACCACGTATGCACATGAATAGCCCATTCAGACGTCCCTCTCTCTCCCTCTTACCAAAGTGCCCTGAGGCAGATCAATAATGTTTAAGTTGTTAGCTGGGAATAGTAGTAAATAAATAACGCTCTTGATCCATACTAAATGTGTATCGCCTTTGGTGGACTGACTCTAACGACGGTCTCCTCTACATCTCAAGTTAAAAGCGTTGTGAATGTGTTTCGCACTGCTGTTGCTACTAGTATCTATATTTTAATAGAAAGGTGGGTTGATGATGATGATGATGAAGATGATGATGATATATGGTTGTTGAATGCACTTATTGTCAATTGTTCTGGGTAAGAGTGTCGTCTGTGGCAAATGACTCCTACTCTCTCTTAATGTATCGTAGCAAATGTATAAAAACCTATTGTTATTCATTCTAATTTAAATATATCTCACTCACCATCGTCAGTTTTCCATTCTCCAACTCTTTGACTTTGTCCTTTATCTCCGGTGGCGACGGTTTCTCTGCAAACACGAACAAAGCACACACAAAAAAGTCAATCCCGAGAGGATACAGGCACAATGAACAATCATCTACTGTATGTCGCTTGATGAGGAAGCATTTGCTCCTACTCAGCAGACAATAAGACGTTTCTGTACACTTCTGAATTCACAGTGCTGCTGCCGTCAGCACTTACCTACATCGTTAATGAAGACAAGTGAGCTGGTTCCAACCATATCACCTCCTTTTGTTTCGCTTTTCTCTAACCATTTAGCAGACCCTTTTATCCCAAGCAATTCACAATTAGAGATTACAGGGACAGTCTCCCTGGAGTAACTCACTCTAAGTGCCTTACTCAAGGACACACTAGTGGTGGTGGTGTTCCCCAGGTGGGATTTGAACTCATGATTACAGGGGGCAGTCTCCCTGGAGTAACTCACTCTAAGTGGCTTACTCAAGGACACACTAGTGGTGGTGGTGGTGTTCCCCAGGTGGGATTTGAACTCATGACCTTCTGATCACCAGCCCAACTCACTGTCCCCTAGGCCGGTGGTTCTCAAACCTCTCCTCTGGGACCCCCAGCCGCTCCACAAAGCTATTATGATTTATACTTTATTAGTTTAATCAGTGTGCTGGTGGTGGAACAGATCAAATATGTGGAGCGGCTGGGGGTCTCCGAGGAGGGGTTTGAGAAACAGGCCTAGGCCACCACTCCCCCCCCCCCCCCCCCCCCCCCCCCCTCAGTGACATCACACTCCACTGGCACGCCACTCTGAACTCTATGCTTTACTGCCTTTACTGCAGCTACGGAACTATACCTCCACCCCCTCCCTCCTCCCTAGTGACATCACACTCCACTTACATTGCACTCTGCACTCTATACTTCAATACAATTTTATTGTATTTAATATTACTACTGTAGATGTTTATATCTGATCTATTGTCCTTATTACTTTCTATTATTGATGCTGTTGAGCTGCTCTGCCCCGTCCATTTCCTTACATTGTAGACTTGTATTCCTTGTATTCAATGTCATGAATACATAAACAAGACTTTGGTACGCTGGGGATCTTGGGGCAGTTCCTTTCTCCAGCCTTTACAATAGCAGACTCCAAAGGAAAAACGTTAATGCTGGAGTCACAACTAGACCTTGACAGCTCTCTTATGCACAAATGATGTGACGGAACACACCAGACCAGACTAACCAGAAACACCTGTCGAGCCAATTTTCCAATACTACTACTGGGGCGGCTGTGGCGGAGGAGGTAGAGCCGCCGCCGTCTAAATGATCTCAAGGTTGGCAGATCGGCGGTTCGAGCCCCGGCTGGCCACATGTCGAAGTGTCCTTGGGCAAGACACTGAACCCCAAATTGCTCCCAGTGAGCGGGCCGGCGCCTTGCATGGCAGCTTGCCGCCATTGGTTTGTGAATGGGTGAATGAGAGGCCGTTGTAAAGAGCTTTGGAGCAGCAAAAAAGGCGCTATTTCAGTACAGTCCATTTACTGTTTCGCTGAAATAGGGGGACTATGCATAAAAAGGGTTTTCAAAATGTCAATTTCTAAATGGTGCAACCAGTTTGAAAGAGCTTCCTTCCTCATTCATTCTTTTTACTTTTCTAGAATGTTCTAATACAGTACGTCATCCAGTGCCAGAGGAGAAGTGCCAATAGTTTCCACTTTAGGTCTGAGATGAAATGTTAATTTCAATCCACCGACTATAATTTCCTCTTGATCTTTCCAAAGTCTTCTCTTGCTCACCATGAGCACTCAACACAGGGAAGCTTTTAAGCTTTTTAGCAAAGTAACACAGCACTGCCAGAGCACTGAGAGTGTTGAGCGGGGTAACAGGTACTTATTGTAGCCTACATTGTGAAGTACTTATCTAGCTAGCTAACAGGACAGAGTGCTAACAGGATCTAGCTAGCTAACAGGACAGAGTGCTTACTAGCAGCAGCTGTAGCTCAACCGGTTGACTTATATTAGCGGGCTGTTTTGGTAATGAAGGACTGACTGATTAACAGATGGATTTTTATCTCATACAGAAATGGTATGGGTGTTTTTTTTCTTCTATTTTATTGAATCATAATACAACTAAATATGTACTTGTATGAATATGTACAGCTATGATTGTAATTAAAATAATATTTTTATAATAAAACACACAAAAAAAGAGCCGGCATCTAAAGATCACAAAGTTGGCAGCTCTCATCGGTTCGAATCCCCGGTGGCCCGCGTGTCGAAGTGTCCCTGAGCCCCTAATTGCTCCGGGGGGTCCCCTATAATGGCTGTGACCCCTTGCCTAGATGCCCCCTCTAGAGCATAAATGCATTTTGTTGTGCAATTCCAACTTGGAATCCCTTACTACATCCCTTACTAAGTACCAATACAGTTTTTGTCTGCACACTGCCTTCCAGCCCCACCTGAAGCTAAAGCCTAAGATACACTTAAGCCCGGTACACACATAAAGATTTTCTAAATCTTAACAGATTTATTTATCTGAGAGAGACCTCACACATGAAATAAAAAATCATGGATTGAACAGTTTTGATCGTATTGTGTGTGGTGTGCTCTGATATTCCCAATACAGCACACCACATACATAAAGACCTGTCCTACGACAGTCAGAAATCGGGCCAAAATCGGCCAGATTATCTTTATGTGTGTACCCGGCTTTAGTTTGGTTGTAGAACATGAATTCTGCGTCACTTACTGTTGTGCAATGACAAACTTTGAAATCCCTTACTAGAGTGTGATGTAACAACACAGTGTGTCTGCACACTGTCCTCCAGCCCCCCCCCCTGAAGCTAAACCCTAAGATACACGTAGTGTTGTTGTAGGACATGAACTCTGCGTCACTCACTGTGGACCAGGACGTTGACAGGGTACTCCTGCAGGTTGGAGCCGTACACCATCATGCAGGTGTAGGTCCTCTGGTCGGTCAGGGAGCCCTGGGTGATGAGCAGGCTGGAGTTGGGGGCGATGCTGACCCGGTCCCTGTACCCGTCCGTGGCCTGGACCGTGGCCTCCTCCTTGTGGGCCTGCTTCACCAGGAGGTCCCCGGGAACACCGTCGCTCTCCTGGGTCCCCCACCAAGGTCCAACAGGGACGAGTGTTGTATTAACACCACACACTTCATTAACATCAGACTCTTTAACACTAGAACGGCTGTGCCTTTTTTTACCTACTATAAGAGGGTGGTCAGGGGGGTCAAATGACCATAGTCTTTACAATGGGAAGCTAATATTTACACACAACGACCACTAGTTGGCGCGCCTCGTAAATTAGCCTGCCTCCTGCACAGAAAAACTGCAGAATAGCGTGAGTGCAAAGATATCATAACATTTATTTTACTCACTTGGTCAAATGACCCCACCCATGGCTGTTCTAGTGTTAATCTTGGGACAGTGCATTACAAGTCATTGTGGACTTGGGACAATGCACGTAAAAAAGCACTTTTACCCCCAAGTTGACAGTCAGCTAGCCCACTTGATCTAAATCAGTTGGGTGAGTAAGTCTCCATAAACATCTATGTTTGTTACAGTCAATGGGAGGCAACTAACAATTGTACAGTGATTCATCAACTTACATATTTCCACTTGGTGAAGATCATGTCCTCTGGCGGGGCGGCCCCGTCGTTACACGGCACCTCGATGGTCTCTCCGTAGAGGCCGATGACAGTTGGTACGCCACACACTGACAGGAAGAAGAAGAAAAGGTTTTTAATTAAGCGTTATGGAACGAGAAGCTGTGGTATATCGAGTAATATAATTAATGTATTTTAATTGAACTATGTTTTATTGTAAATGTGTTCATCCGCTGAACAGTTGTTTATCGGTTGCTAAGCAACGGTAAGAATGTAACTTCGGGGGCGCTTAGGTGGCGTAGCGGGTTAAGCGCTGACCACCGGGTCCCCGGTTCGATTCCGGCCGGGGACATATCCTGCATGTCATCCCTCCTCTCTCTCTCACCCATCCTTCCTGTCTAAATCTTCACTGTAACTGTCAATAAAAAATGTTAATATGAGTGGGACTGGGCACTCAGAAAAAAAAAGAAAAAAGAATGTAACTTCGATCATAACGGTAATATATACAAACACAGAGTAATATGAAAAGATGTGTAAAAATTCCATTCAGCCGTGCGTATATCATGGATATCGGCACGGCTGGAACGCAAACTGACCAATAGAGACAATGGACCGGATCTATCTGTTGTAGACTTAAATTAAGGCATAAAAGGAAAATGTACATGTGCTCTGTCTGGAAACGGTTAAAAACCAGAAAGGTAACTGCAACTCTGCAACACCCAGTGATGAAGTCCAAGACCATGTGACTAGGGCGGCTATGTAGCTCAGCCGGTAGAGCCGGAGTCTAACGATCGCAAGAGTCGGCAGCGGTTCGCAGCGGTTTGAATCACGCTGGCCACGTGTCGAAGTGTCCCTGAGCAAGGCACTAAACCCCTAATTGCTCCAGGGTCTCCTTCAATGCCTCTGAACCCTTGCCTAGATTATGCCCTCTCTAGAGCATAAATACATTTTGTTGTACTCAATGACAAACTTTGAATCCCTTTTCCTTTCCTTTCCTATTTTGTTTTGCTAGGAGTTTAGTCACCTAGCTTAGTCACTAGGTGACATGTTTTACACAAGTGTTGTGCATTGGCTAAAGCAAGTGATGTTGTTTGAACCCTTAAAACCACTGCATTCACTTGTCTGCTTTATGCCTGAAGAAGGTCTATGACCGAAAACTTGCAATAAACAATGTAAAAAAAATGTGCACAGTGTTTGAGTTATGTTGCACTCTACTGATACTCTTCAGTTCCAGCACCTCAGCAAAGTTTGATAACGGATGAGCAGTGGTATTTTCACTATTTGGTGGGGAGTTTTCTAAAAGGTGGAAAGGCCTGAAAGTGTGATGGTGTTTGGTCAACAACAACAACAACAACAACAACAACAACAACAACAACACCCTAGCGAAGCAGCTATGTCCCCCTGAGCCATCCCTAACCATTCCCTCCCAGTGACACCGACCGACCAGCCAATGAGATGAGACCCTACTCACAACGAGAGGAGGAAGATGAATGGGGGTCAGGGCAGGGGACCAGAGCTGGAGGGTGTTTCACAGTCCAAACAACTTCCATAAGTCCTTTTTTTGTATTCAACTTTTCACCCCCCGGGGGTTTACATTCTGGTCATACCATGAATTATTGGCACCACAAATGAATCGTGGCCAGCCAGGAAGTGACATTTTTGCACTTACTCCAGTAGCCTCATGTACTATTCTATTTACACTCTCAATGCCCCACGCGGTAAGTGAATAACGATACTGATGAATAGATGCATGTGATTTTGGCTCCCTAATACAAGACGCAAGGCATAAGAGAGCTTACATTGAAGTACAGATATATTATATACTTAGAGTGTTCTAAATATATCAACTTAAAAAGGAAGGACAACCAGTTAAAATGAGACAAAACTATTATCTTATTGAACAGAGGAGCAGAGCTTGGAATTTTAAGCTATTTTTATTACATTTGTACCAATAAAGAGTAGATATCGTTCCATGGAGAAAATGTCATTCTCCCGGGATTAATTTAGCACAAAATCGAAGTTAATGACTTCTATGATGTTTGCTTTTCAAGGTTGTTCTGCTTCATCAAAGTGTACACTGACTGTACAGTATATGCACACATTGAGAAACTTGTTCAGCAAAGTAAGAGCAGAGTAGGCGGTAACCATGGAAACCGGCTAAAACGCACTCTTATTAATGCTCTCTGGGTAAGGGAGAGGAGGAAGGGGAAGAGAAGGGAAGGGAATAATGGACCTGTTTGAACAGCGCCGTCTCAACCAAGCCCCGGGACCATTATGGAGAGTCCAGGTGTGAGCTTCCCTGAGTACACACACACACACACACACACACACACACACACACACACACACACACACACACTAAGACCCTTATTATGTCTGGGGAGTCCTGTCTGGTGTGGGCTGGTGTGAAAAGCAGCAGCATATCCCTTTTAGCCTTCTACCTCAGCAGGTGTGGAACACCACGACAACACAACCGGAAGAGGGGGGGGGGGGAGAGGGTGAGAGGGAGGAGGAGAGGGAGGAGAGGCCATTTCCCCCCCCAGCCTAGTGGTCTAATCAGAGACAGTTTAAATGCCAAACATTATAGAAATGACACAAAATTGTTGTTGCCTACAGGGTCTGGTGGAAAAGGTGCTCAATTAGGACGTTAGGTTTTTTTCTTCTGAAAGTGCAGATTGATTGTAAGCGTTCACATGATGTGTCATACGTTGAGTGGGCTCTTAAAAACAAATGTAAAAAAAAAAAAAAATCTTAAGAGAAGATTTGCGCGACTTGTTGAGAATCGCTGACATGCAGAGCTTTATCCACCAGACCGAGTCACATATGGAACCCGTGAGTTTGGCATCTGATCTCCAGTCAACTGTTCATTTCCAAACAGCCACAGGAGAGCAATCAACAAAAACTGGAGTATGTAGGAATGTTTCACTGTATTATCATCTGGATTTATCTCAATAACTAGAGAGAGAGAGAGAGAGAGAGAGAGAGAGAGAGAGAGAGAGAGAGAGAGAGAAGAGAGGAAGAGAGAGAGAGAGAGAGAGAGAGAGAGAAGAGAGGAAGAGAGAGAGAGAGAGAGAGAGAGAGAGAGAAGAGAGAAGAGAGAAGAGAGAAGAGAGAAGAGAGAAGAGAGAAGAGAGAAGAGAGAAGAGAGAAGAGAGAAGAGAGAAGAGAGAAGAGAGAAGAGAGAAGAGAGGAAGAGAGGAGAGAGAGAGAGAGAGAGAGAGAGAGAGAGAGAGAGAGAGAGAGAGAGAGCGAGAGAGAGAGAGAGAGAGAGAGAGAGAGAGAGAGAGAGAGCGAGAGAGAGAGAGAGAGAGAGAGAGAGAGAGAGAGAGAGAGAGAGAGAGAGAGAAGCTGCTGATAACACACTGCAGGGCCCTCAGAAATACAGTAACAAGGGAAAAATCTGTATGTTAAGTGGTGGTACTTTGGTCGATGACCAATGAATGCCAGTCACCTTGAAACATAACAAATGCATCCCAAGCAGAAGTCGCCTTTTTCACAAAGAACATCAGCCATTACTGACCTGCGGTGATGTCATTCTTTGTTCTCGCTGAGGAAAGATGTATGAACTTGAATATGAATCTTACCATTGTACAACACCATGACAAAGTAGCAACTCAGTGACACAAAGAGACACAACCTGCTTTTTAGAATGGGAGTGTTGAAGAATTGTGCACATACACAGCTTTTAGTTTAGCTTGTGTGTTGGGAGCCGTGAGCACTTAAGCAAGCATTCAGAAATGCTACCATTAGCTTATGTGAATATACAGTTAGCTATTATATATAGTTATTGATGTACACATTCACGAAGGATCACATAGAGCTCATAATAGTGTTGGGATAATGTACGGTGGGATAATGTACCATTTCATTGCATGTGCTTCAGCTAACACCTATTGTTGTAATACCATCAATACATCCATCCATCCATCTATCCACCCACCCATCCATCCATCCACCCATCCATCCATCCATCCACCCATCCATCCATCCATCCATCCATCCACCCATCCATCAATACATCCATCCACCCATCCATCCACCCACCCACCCATCCATCCATCCACCCATCCATCCATCCACCCATCCATCCATCCACCCATCAATACATCCATCCACCCACCCACCCATCCATCCATCCATCCATCCATCCACCCATCCATCCATCCATCCATCAATACCGCCATCCACCCATCCATCCACCCATCCATCCATCCATCCATCCATCCATCCATCCACCCATCCATCCACCCATCCATCCATCCATCCATCCATCCATCCATCGTCAATACACTCACCTCATCTTCAAACTCTCTGAGGTCACCACCATTGCAGATACAGAAACCCTAAGAGACTTCTATTTCCTCCATTCACCCCTCACAACGCCCACAATCTGCCTGGTTTTGCCCCCGGCCACACCAGTCCTGTAAACTACAGATTGAACTAGGGATGCACCGAACATTCGGCCACCGAATGTATTCGGCCGAATATCGCAAAATAAAGCACATTCGGTATTCGGCCGAATGTGTGAAAACACCGAATGTTTACCACCGAATAGTGGGCGTGTTTTGATGATACTTGCCAGGTCATTCTTAGGGAAGAACTGACGATGAGTGAAGGGAAGTCCAGGGTAGAAGTAGACAGAGGGTTGATTGGGAGTGGAGACAGGTGTGCAGGTTTGGCTGAAGATCTAATTAGCGGGGACAAGCCTCAGCTGCGGCGGAGAGCACGCTGTGCTCGAGCTGTGGGGGCGGGGGAGGGTGTGTGAAGGCCCAGCCGTAACACTATGTCATTGAACCATACGGACATCAATACTTAAGCCACAACATACAGAATTATCAAAATCCTGTAGCATCTCTTTAAAGAGAGTTCACCTAATTAGTTAACTTGCAATCTTCCAAAGTATTTTGTAATAATATTATCATGGCACATCATTCTTGTTAACACAAGTCATGAATAAAGCTTCGGCCTACATTGATGAAAGATTTTCTTTCAGCAGCTATTCAGGGAAAACAAAAACATTTAATTTGACTGATTTATTTTATTTATTGTGCTTTGTTGGTATAGACTGATGTCTGCTGGAATGTTCAATAAAAGTTATTTTTTTTTCAATCTCAATTTCTTTCTTTGAGAAGCATGAATAAAAAGCAAAATGTATTTAGTTTATGCAATGATAAAATTAAAAACTGCCGATACACATTCGGTATTCGGTATTCGGCCAAGTGTTTCCTTAAATTCGGCTTCGGCCTCGGCCAAGAATTTTCATTTCGGTGCATCCCTAGATTGGACCAATGGTTTCTCTATGGGAGTCATCCTTTGACAGACAACATAGAAGACACTGCATCACATTCAAACTCCTCCTGCTCACCTACAAACCCCTCCACGGCCTGGCCCCCCAATACCTCTCTGATCTCCTCCACCACTACACCCCATCCAGAACTCTGAGGTCCTCTAAAACAGGCTCCTCATCCAACCCAGCGCCAAACTCCGGAGAGACTTCCGTGTGGTAGCCCCCACCCTCTGGAACTCTCTACCCAAGGATATCTGCGACTCTCCAACCCTGGACATATTCAAAGCTGCCCTTAAAACCCCCCTATTCACCACTGCATTCAACCTGTAGTCTGCATGTCAGCTTACTAGTTCATTCTGTTTCTTGTTTTGTGTGTTTGTCTCTCTGGCTCTGTTCTGTTTGTCCCATTCCCTTGTAAAGCGACCTTGGGTTTGTGAAAGGCGCTATATAAATACAAGTTATTATTATTATTATTATTATTATTATTATTATTAAGACAAGGGTGTATGTGTACATGTCCTTCTCACATTTCTCTTTTCGTACAGAACTGTTCTGAAGGGTTGAACTTTTGACTTTTGTCTGTTTAGCCAAATAGAAACAGCGACACTGTTCCAAACGCCACGTCCACCCAACAAATCAGATAGTGACATACCTACTGTGTGGCCAGGGGCTAAATATATTCTTATGTCAACATTTGTGATGTACATCGCATGAATGTTTTCTTAACATAGGCGGTCTGCATCTCACAGTTGAACATCATTTAGATTATTTTCCATCGTCTCTTGGCAACAAGGCATTGAATCAAAACACCTTTTACATAATGTGTTTAAATAATGTTTTTAAGACATCCCTGCACCATACCTTTTTCAGTCATGACCACTATACAACGATACAACCAAAAACAATTACAACATAGGTCCGTGGGGATGACTCAAATGAAAATCAGTACTGACAATGTGCTTTTTGAACGATTTCCTGTTTTTTTCATTGCTGTTGTTTTTCTTTGTCTGTTATAAAGCACTCATGTTGAAGGTCCTCAGACAGACATTATCGACAGTTCCCAGAATTTGAGCTGCAGCCAAAATTGGGCTAATGTAGCCGCTTGCTAGCCATTTCAGACTTCATAAGGATCCTAATAAGACACACCTGTAAATCAAGATACATCACAGACCAAAAGATAAAAACCCAACTTGTTTTAATAGTATGTAGGCAACCAAAACTACAACCTCTATATTCTGTTTTCTCCTTCGTTTAAAAGGGGGGGGGAGGACAGGAGTGAACAAAAACAGACCAAAGGCCCCCCAAAAAACGTTCAAAACAGCATAAAGTTCTTGAGGTCAAAGGGATAAAAGGCCCAAATCCAGCAGAGTCGACGGATTTGGGGCTATTCTCTCAGATATGAGTTCTGTTCCGGGCAGAGGAGAACTATGTATGACCTTTTATGGTGCAGTGGGAGGAGGGCAGGATAGCTGTAGCCTTGTTAGCCCTAGCCTAGCATCAGTCAGACAACTGATGATATACTTGCACTCCAGTGAATCGAACCTTACGGCTCTCACCTGATTGACATGCTCGCAATTATCGTCTAAATATAAAAGCTGTAATCTCATTTGAAAAAAGACGTAATTGAAAACAACTCTGCGTGCCAAGCCGAGGAAGGAAGTGTGAACGAGCAGATGGTAATTAGCATTAGCATGATCCACGGGGTCACATTAAGACCAAGTGCGTTTAACACATTACGAGTTTTCACAGGGGGGGTGTGAGACACTGACTCCCACAACAGTCCAACGTTATTCTGAACGTTGTTCAGGACTTGGGAACAAAGTGCCGCTGACCTCAAATGGTCCATCAACATTGTTTTCTAAAAGAGAATGATTGATGAACAGTCATTCTACGTCTGCATCCCTTTCTCTCGCAAAGACATGGAGTGGCATAGCTATGAGATCTAAGAGAAGGGGTCTGAAAAAGAGAACAGAGGCACTCTGATGAATTATTCTTAGCAGAGAACCGAGGCAGCCACCTCAGGAATAAAAGATAACTCATCTTGGCTGACACTGTGTGTGGTGCAAAAGTGCACAGGTAGATCTAATTTTAACTACAGGAGGACTTTGAATCTTATCTTTTCAACTCCTTTTGTAATCCTTATTTTTATTTATTCCTGAATTTTTAAACACGCAGGCCTGTGTTGTTTGGCTGGTTCCCTCTGGGGACCTGGGTATTCGGTATCAGTACTTCAAAAGGACGCACTTGTACCATATGCAAGGTTGAACATCCTTCTCAAAAAGAGTAGTAGCCGAGGTTGTCAGGTTTGGTATAGGATGAGTGGACCCAGGTGCATTGCACAGAAAGAGGGAGACAGAAGGCAGCGATATAAAAATAAACGTTTCTTTACTAAAGAAAATAGTACTTTAAAAACAGGAAAACACAAAACACAAACAGAAATAGTAAATGGCTAAAGGTAGCGGACTTAACTCGAAAACAATAACAAAGTCTAATTAGTTGAGCTTGTAATATCAAAGGGCTTAATTTCTGAGCAGAACGTACTAGTGAAACACACACTGTGAAGACTAAGTGGGGGGGGGGGGGGGGGTGAGGGCATAAGTGAACATCAAACACAGGTGCAAGTAATAAGTCTATAACGATGAGTGAGAAAGCACGGTGGGCGGGCGGAGGGAATTGCGACCCCATCTGTAACACCAAAGTATTAAATGGACTGACTTATATAGCACCTTATTCCAAAGCGCTTTACAACGGCCTCTCATTCACCCATTCTCACACACATTCACACACCAATGGCGGCAACCTACCATGCAAGGCGTCGGCCCGCTTATTGGGCTTATTGGGAGCAATTTGGGGTTCAGTGTCTTGCCCAAGGACACTTCCACATGTGGCCAGCCGGGGCTCGAACCGCCAATCTGCCAACCTTGCGATCATTAGACGCCGGCTCTACCTCCTGCGCCACAGCCGCCCCAGGGTCAGTCTTTCCCCCCAGATAAAGTTCCTTGCACTTCATGGATAGTTTGTCCCCTTTAAAAATGCCAATCGAGCAGCCATATGCACATCAACCTTAGATGACGATATCTGTCTCTACAACCATCTCTATCGACAGACACACAGTCACCTGTGCTGCTTAAACTGGAAAGGGGTGTAAGGACAAATCACCTGCCAGTCCAGGGTTTTTGTTCCTACTAGCAAGTTAATGGAGGTAATTGCAGCTATATCAGAACATTTTGGAAGTGTCAGTTTAAACAGTGAACGAATATCTAACCAACATTATGGGAATGAATACACAAATCAGACTTGTTTTATTTTGACCAAAACTAGGAGACGAAAAAAGCCTCTGAAAACGGTCCCTTTAATAGAAATGTATTTCAGCAGGCTTTTAGACAGCCTTTCACATCATAATTCATCTGCAGGCCTTCAGACATTTCAAAGGAGCCCAGAGATGGAGTTTGCGATGCATGGAGCAGCTGGGTTAGGGGGTTTTGTGTGACATTGTTTGGCCAATAAGTTGTCTTGACAGGGATAGTGAATTTCTTTTGAGTTTAGATTTGAAGGGGTTAGTACGGGTTATTTCTTCTATCTGACCTAGTGGAATTGCTTTTTTTTTAATTTATTTTTTATTATCATTCTTTCTGTATTATTTGACTTACTTATAATTTGTTACCCCCATAACAGACATAAAGAACAACAACAACAACAACAGTCAGAGTCACTCAACCTGCCACCTGCCGTCTCTCTCCCCACCTAGTGGGACTGCGGTCATGGGACGTACTTGGCAATAAAACTCCAGGAATGCCCAGGTGTCTTAATAACCTGCTACAATAAGGAAGAGGCGTGCACCTGACTTAGAGATTCGGCAAGCTTCACCCACGACTTATGACTAAACGAACAGCTAATGACTATTCCATATAGGACAGAGGGGAGAGGAGGAAGGGTGGCTATTTTTGTCAAATACTGTTGTTCCTGCGTCTGTTCTGCTGTCCACTGTACCAAATCAATAAGACTGTGGCCTGGGGTGGTCCAGTGGTCCAGCACCGCGGTCTACAGTGCACACATCTACCCATGTCGACAGGGGTTCGAATCCGGCCCGTGCCGTGCTGACATACTCTCTCTCTCCCTTCTTCTCATTACTTTCCTGTCTGTCTTCACTATATCTGTCCAATGAAATGAAACATATGAGTGGGACTGCCTCACTCAGAAACAAGAATAACTTCCTCCTCAAAATCAAACATGCCAACTGGGTTTAACTGAACTTAACACAGTTAATCTCAAAACCAACACAGCCTAACTTGAAGAATCCAGATAAATCCACCGCGCTAGACATACCTCTAACAACCAGACTGACAACTAACACTGAAAACGTTATTAAGAACACTATACTGAGACTGGATAGGGCCTCCTTTTGCTCTCAAAACAGCCTCAATTCTTCATGGCATTGATTCCACAAGATGTGGGAAACATTCCTCTGAGATTCTTTGTGGTCCATGATGACATGATTGCGTCACGCAATTCCTGCAGGTGTTCTATTGGATTCAGATGCGGTGGCTGGCTGGGAAGGCCACTGAAGAACACTGAACTCATTGTCATGATCGTGAAACCAGTTTGCGACGACTTTTGCAATACTCAAACAGGATGTGTCCTTCAAGCGAATGAATGATTGTTATTAACAGGCCTAAAGTGTGCCAAGAAAACATTCCCCACACCATTACGCCACCTGAATGAATGAGAAGGTGTACAGGTGTTCTTAATGATGTGCTCAGTGAGTGTTTTTTGCAAATGACATAAGCGATCACTGTCTGATAGCCTGCATTAGAGACGGAAGGATAAAAGAAATGTGCTCCACGCTTCATTACAAAAATAAATGTTCAACATTTTAGCTAGCTAGGTTTCTGTAGAGATTCTGTATCCATGACATGAAGTTCCTGTAACACACACACACACACACACACACACACACACACACACACACACACACACACACATATGTCTAAGCATGTCCCACTTATAAATAAATACCTGGCCATTTGGTTTGACAAAGACTTGAAGTTCAGAAAGCATACGGAGGAGCTTGTTAAAACGCTAAGCGTTAAGGTGGGCTTCTTTGATAGGAATAGATTGTGGTCTTTCTCTGAATAACAGAAAGCAAATTGCCTAATCAACGTGCATGCCTGGGCTTGATTACGGTGATATCATCTGTCAAAACGCAGCAGCCACTAAAGCAAAACAATCCAAACCTGAGCAGAGACTTTCTGCACATGTACATTTTCACAGGATGTGCAGCGAGCACAGATCTCCTATTGTACATTCTGCACGGACCCAAGTGGACCCAAGGAACGTACAAACCAGCCTTTAAAGGGGTAGTGAAGTATTTCAGGAGACAAACAGAAGGGAAAGTTTTCAGTGTTCATCAAAAGTCAGGCTACAATTAAATAGCTTTTAAGCCACATGTGGCACCAAATTAATAGTATCCAACCCGCCCGGGAGGCTAGAATTAGTTTCAAACCCCGCTTTCTAATCTTGCCCCTACACGCCTGCCTTTTTATCGATGCAGATGGCAGAGTTCTCAACATTCCTCTGCCGACTGTAAACATTGTGAAAACACGTTACTGAAGACTTGGACTTCTGAGAGCAAACGTCTGCCTTGCAAAAGTTTTACGACTCTGTTTTAGCAAGAGAAAGTGGAGCGAGTGGCTGCAAGGTACAGACGCACCCCAGAGGTAGCGAACAGAACATGAGATAATAATAATAATAATAATAATTCATTATATTTATAAAGAGCTTTGCAATGACTCAAAGACGCTGACAGTATGGGTACACAGAAAACACGGAAACAACAAGCAACAGATAACGTGAGCACATAGGACACAGTATTGACGAACAGGCACAACAGGAAACAAATAACACAGCAATGTCCAGGAGAGGGGGGGGGGGGGGGGTGGCAGGGTATATGAAGCAAGGCCCCCCCCTCTAAAGCTGGCACACACACAAACACATGGGAGGTTTTGCCAGATTGTTGAAGACAACAGCGGGGGGAGACAGCAGACATCCTAACCCCGCTGTCAACTCTGAGGAGCGGCGGCCATGACAGGCTGTCTCGCTGAAGCGACGTGTCTCTGTCCAGTAAACACTGTCAACCGCTTCAGTTGGACAACAGCAGCATTTATTTGTTGTTTGACGTTAAGAATAATTCCTTCTAGCATCTACCAAAATAGTCACACTTGCCAACTGCCACTGTCACATGTTCCAATGTTCTGGTCCACACTGTATCAGAGGGGGCACCATAAAAGACACACAGACACTTCTGTAGGGTTATGGGTCAAAGGTTAAGTGTTTGCATGTGGATGGGGGCTGTTGTGTGTACATTGTGGGGGGGGTTAAGTGGCCCATTCAGAGGCTCGGGGTGATGCCAACCAGGGACAGGCAGGGGGCCGTACCAGGGATGTGGAAACAACACAGAGGTTTCAAATTTGGATTTGCGATAAGCTCCTGCAGCTGGGCTTTTCAAGTTAGACAGGTTTCTCTCAAGTTAGTATTCTTGGTCGTGCATCTTGGTTGTGGTTAGTGTGTGTGTGTGTGTGTGTGTGTGTGTGTGTGTGTGTGTGTGTGTGTGTGTGTGTGTGTGTGTTGTGTGTGTGACTGTGCGTGTGTGTGTGTGTGTGTGTGTGTGTGCGTGCATGTTGTGTGTGTGACTATGCGTGTGTATGTGGTGTGTGCGTGTGTGTGCGTGTGTTGTGTGTGTGTGTGCGTGCGTGTGACTGTGCGTATGTGTGTGTGTGTGTGTGTGTGTGTGTGTGTGTGTGTGTGTGCGTGCGTGTGTGCGTGCGTGTCTGTGTTTGGGGTTGGGGGGTTTGTTTTCAGCTCTCTCTCAATCTTTGAGAGACTGAACCGACCATGGGAGTTCCTGGGCTTTTGCAGATCAATGTTGGCAGTCCCAGCTCAGCACAAAAGTGTCAGTCTGCATGGAGAGATTGTGCCTCCATTGATAAGGCGGAGCATGGGGCAGCATTTCAAATGCAAGTCTCCTCAGACCCTGCCAGGCAGCTCTCCGGAGGACCATTCATCTACTGTTTGTTTGCCAAACTCAAGTCTCTTTACCGTGGCCGTGGCGGTGGTCATTTCATCCACAAAGGCCTCTAAGTAGTTTGTTTTCTACTTGGGACCAAACTGGGCCTTCAAGGTGACCGAAGTGAACAGAAAAGTCACATATTATTCGGTGGATTCGGGGTCTTGAAGATAAAAAGGTATCTCGTTTGTCGTTAGCCTCGTAGCATAATTGCCCGAGTCATGCTTCACTTGTGGTCAGCCGAGTAGTCTTTGTATGTAGTGTCAAACATGCCCATGTCAAAGAGATGACTTGGGCAGATAGTGATTTTGGAATGTAACAAGCATTCTGATAGGCTGATGGCATCTGCAATAATGCACAGTGAATCAGCAGTGTTAGGAGAGTAGAGTTTCTGCAGATATGATCTCAATATGACTAAGGCAATTATGCTACGAGGCTAACGTTATGTAAGTCGCTTTGGGATAAGGCGTCTGCTTAAATGCCAAAAAATGTAAAAATGTAAATCTCTCCAATCTCTCTGCTACTGTACTCTGTCTCCCCCAGGCCTTTTGGACAGTGGGCGAACAGGTGTTGAGTTTTTTCTCAGCCGTCTGCAGGGTGAGTTATCTAACACAAACAAACAGCCCCCAATGATTATTCTGCTGACAGGTGTTCCGTTTTCATCCAGCTGCACCCAGGGCTGGGAGGTTTACACGGGGGCCGGCGGTTCCTCGCTCATAAGAATGAATTACTGTCATAAACAATAGATTGTTTTAAAATGTTGCATGTTTGTTTCTTTTTGTTTTCATACAGCATATTGCATTACCCAATAGCAGGAATGTAAATTAAGAATTATTAACAATTGTTTTTTGCTACCTTAACAATAACTTGCAGCATTAGTCATTGCTTCGTGTTTTAAGCTTACAGGATTTTGTAATGCAAGAATATACGCTATATATACTGTATATATATACATATATATAATATATTTATATATATATATACGTATACATACACATATGTATACACGAGGCCTAGTCCCACATAGTTATAGAGGATGGACTGGTGGTGTGAGGGCTTGTCCCTGAAAGGGCGTTATGTCCGTTATGATCAAATGTCTATTTTTCGACTATTGGTAGGCTAAGTATTGAACCTGGAATGTTCTAGGTGTTTGAATTTGCCACGTTCAAAGTCCACCGACACTCCCATTTACTGCCCCGCCTACTGGTCCCAAGTTTGTGTTGGTCAAGCAGACGCACGTTGCAGTGACACCAAATTACCGAAACAGTCATTGCACGTGGCACCTGCACCCTAACCCTGCTACACCCTAACCCTGACCCCTAACCCTGCTACACCCTAACTCTGCTACTACACCCTAACCCTAACCCTGCACCCTAACCCTGCTACACCCTAACCCTGCCACACCCTAACCCTGCTACACCCTAACCCTGACCCCTAACCCTGCTACACCCTAACTCTGCTACTACACCCTAACCCTAACCCTGCACCCTAACCCTGCTACACCCTAACCCTGCCACACCCTAACCCTGCCACACCCTAACCCTGCTACACCCTAACCCTGCCACACCCTAACCCTGCTACACCCTAACCCTGCCACACCCTAACCCTGCCACACCCTAACCCTGCCACACCCTAACCCTGCCACACCCTAACCCTGCCACACCCTAACCCTGCTACACCCTAACCCTGCTACACCCTAACCCTGCCACACCCTAACCCTGCCCCCTAACCCTGCCACACCCTAACCCTGCTACACCCTAACCCTGCCCCCTAACCCTGCCACACCCTAACCCTGCCACACCCTAACCCTGCTACACCCTAACCCTGCCCCCTAACCCTGCTACACCCTAACCCTGCTACACCCTAACCCTGCTACACCCTAACCCTGCCCCCTAACCCTGCCACACCCTAACCCTGCTACACCCTAATCCCCTGACTCTGTGCAGAACTCTTCTTTAGCGGAAGCAAACTGGAGAGGTTTTATGTTCCCTATGGTTCTCTGGCACACCTCCATGCTGCAATCAACATAAATCTAATCATCAAAGGAGAACAACCATGGGCAGAATAAGGGAAAAGGAATAACATTCATTCGTATGTCAAAATACTAATTTGATTTGAGTTGCGTATCAGCCCGATTCCTTTCCCATCTGCTTCTGTTGATTTAGGTGTTCTATGTTCCGTGGTCCTGGATGTATGCACCAGAGCTGACAACATACAGACCAGATGTGTAAAATGCCCTCAGAACAGTTTCCAAACTGGTTCCTTGAACTACAAATCAGGACACCAGTCCTGGGACCTTCTATGAACAAATCATTTTCAC
This sequence comes from Nansenia antarctica, assembly GCF_963989245.1. Taxonomy (NCBI): domain Eukaryota; kingdom Metazoa; phylum Chordata; class Actinopteri; order Argentiniformes; family Microstomatidae; genus Nansenia; species Nansenia antarctica. The sequence continues at coordinate 8,349,338 of NC_137689.1, read as the reverse complement.
ACCGACCAAATGCAGATTGCCATTAGAATTATATTGCAATTATCATTTTCTTGTGGTTCATTCCAACATTGCAACAACTAATACCTGAAACAGTTTGATCATCACCACTTTTATAATTATAGGGGACGTCACTAAATGGTGGATTCAAGATGGTTTCTTGGATAAAGACAAATGAATAGCACCTTTCACAACCAAGGACAGAACTCTAAACAGAGTCACAATAGAATAGAACTCTAAACAGAGTCACAATAGAATAGAACTACAAACAGAGGCACAATAGAATAAAACTACAAACAGAGGCACAATAGAATAGAACTACAAACAGAGGCACAATAGAATAGAACTCTAAAGAGAGGCACAATAGAATAAAACTACAAACAGAGGCACAATAGAATAGAACTCTAAAGAGAGGCACAATAGAATAGAACTCTAAACAGAGACACAATAGAATAGAACTCTAAACAGAGGCACAATAGAATAGAACTACAAACAGAGACACAATAGAATAGAACTACAAACAGAGGCACAATAACAGAGAGCTGGATGGTGGCGAGAGGAATGTGGGCGTGGCTAAAGCGCTAATGGAAGTGTGAAGTAATGAAACCATGTGACAGTCATGTGACCGTCATTAGAGAGAAGGGAAAAGGGAACGGACAGTCCCGCGGCTGTGGTGTAGGAGGTAGAGCCGGCGTCTAATGATCGCACGGTCGCCAGATCGGCGGTTCGAACCCTGGCTGGCCACATGTCGAGGTGTCCTTGGGCAAGACACTGAACCCCCAAAATTGCTCCCAATGAGTGGGCCTTGCATGGCGCCTTGCATGGTAGCTTGCCGACCATTGGTGTGTGAATGTGTGTGTGAACGGGTGAATGAGAGGCTGTTTGGAAACTTTGGACTAAGGTGCTATATAAGTCAATCCATTTACTATTTTATTTACCAGTAGTCTTTGCTCTATCCCTTGCATCTCTCTCTGCCTTCTCAAAATCATTTGGATCAGAATATCGTCACATAGAGGGAGACTTATTGCTAGTGGGATGCACCTTTCCATTACTGAGTTAACTGAGGTAAGATAGCCGCATTCTAGCTTCCTTTCATCCTTTATCACGCCACTGAGTCATGAAGACCTAAAAAAAGAAAGAAAGAAAGACAGACCAAAATACAAACATAGAGAAGAATGGGGCCGTGAACTGAGAGTAGGTACAACAAAAATAAAAACAGCCCTTTCCACTTGTCTGTCAGGGCTGCAACATAATAGCACTCTATAATAGTGGCCATCCTTTTGCGAATTTTCCTTGGCCTTGAAGATTCCAGGAAGCCCTCAAACAATGAAAAGCCTGTGAGATGACCCCCAAAAGCTTCTTCCATCCATCTCCCTGACCTACATGAACCACCATCTAACTAACTCAGTGTGGGCCCATTCAACAGCAACAACACTGGGTAGAAAACATACCCCTAGCAACAACAACAATTGCCAGAAAGCTTTCTGCTACTGGGAGATCATCATGGTCCAATCTGAAGTCTGCAGGTAAGAGCAATAGAGCTATGTTTCTTCTTCTGCTTCTCGTGCTAAACCATTAGAGTCATCTTAGAGGCTGACACCCAACCCAACAAATAATCTTAGATCATCGGCACCCCTCTCCCAATAGAGCCAATACTACCAATAGAGCCAATAAAATGACCTCTGACCCCTCCCACCCTGCTCACCACCTGTTCCAACTGTTGCCCTCTGGGCGGCGCTACCGAACCCCTGGCCACCAAAACATCCCGTTTCAAAAACAAATAATTCCCCTCTGCTATAAGGACTCTCAACACCTGACTCACTGCACTAACCCTGCCAGATGTACTGCACTTCATAGTTGTACATATTGACTATGATTTTGTCTTGTGGTTATGTGTGTACATTGTCCATTGTGATAGTCATGTGTAATGTGTGTATGTTTGATGTATTTGACACTGCTGTATTGAGTTTTTTTCCCATCTGTACCGACAACAAATTCCACCGACCTTGGTCGTTAAACGATGCATTCATTCAGACGGAAGGAAAGACATAGGGCAGTATTACTGCAGTATTACATCACATGGCGGTCCCAGGGGTCAACCAACTGTGTTACTTTCTGATTCTGTCTGTTCTCTGTCTACCTACGGAGCGAGGGCTCATATGGGTAACACACGACATGAAGCAGATCTCTTAAGATAATGGTTGATTATATGAAAATGAGACACTCGTGGACTTGCAGTGTTTCCTCTACATGCATTTCATCGTGGCGGGCCGCCACGATGGAATTTCCTCCGCCACCATTCAGATTTCTCAACAACAACAAAAAAAAAAGATTTAGGCCGCTTTTCAGACTTTCACAGCGCTAGACACACCCACAAGCGCGAAGCGACGCGCTTGCAAAACTGTTTTGTGATTGGTCGAATAAATCTAGGCTGCGTCTAGTCTACAAACTACGATCCTCCACTCCTATCACCGTGGACACAGCAAGGAGCGAATTCCCGGGTAGAAATATTTCCTCTCCCCGCTGTCAGCGGTAAGCGGTACTTTCCTCCAGCAGCGGTAAATGAGGCACCCTTTGCGGCTTAATAACTTTGGTTCTCCGGGGGTTACGGTAAAAATTCCAACGGGTCCGGAAAGAGTCGTGGGAGACGATTTTTTTATTGACAACGGAATTACATGCTGGAAAAACATGCAGACACAGACAATAAGAGACACACGGGAGAAGTACAGGAAAACATTTTATTTTTTTGGGCCATCCTCGAGTTTTGGCTGAAATTACGTCGTTGTTTTGAGCGCGCGTGCGCGTTTCATGCGCGTGCACGCGAAAAAATCTCGCGCGCGCGGTCAAAGCTACCCGCCACCATTGTAAAAATTCCTGGAGGAAACACTTCCATCTGACCAGATGTGGGTGTAGTCCAGCCTCAGGGTGGATCAGTACTGAACAACCGAACATGAGTCTTTCCCATGGGAATAGTATTCTAACAGTATTCAGCTGCACAGCAGAATTTCATACCTTTCTGCATTCAAGGTGAAAAGAAAAGAGACATTTTATTTACAATTTCCAAAACCTCCCCTACATTTATCAGTGAATAGAGAAAAATGCCAGTGTGCAAAAATCTATAGTTAAAACTAGTCTTCGCCCAGTACATAGCTCATCTCCAATGTGAGCTGAAATGAAAAATGACACCCCCCCCCCCCGCCTGGAAACATCTCTCTTCTATCTCTTTACCTGCTGTTCCAAGGTCCACTGAGCCCGGGTCTTTTTTCACTCTGCAACCCCCCACAGTCCCTCTCTAAACCAGCTTAAGAAAAGGAACATGTCTAGAACGTACATCCTTTCTCTACTCCAATCTCACTAACGTAGGCTACATTATGTTATGTGCAGTATGCACAGTATGTGTGCAATTACTGTATAAGGCACAATGAAAGTTGATAACACTTCCTCATAATATTTCATAAGAAAGAGACTTTTTTTATGAAAAGTAAGAACACATGCACTCTCTCTTCTGAAAAAAGTACAGGTTCAAAATGAACTAGTTCCAAAAGAAACATTGCAGGCTTGCGAAGTCTTATTTTGGTAGTGGAAAAGGTTTAAAGATGGTTTAGTATAATAGATTATAATAGATAGATTTGCTGCGTAGTTGAAAGAAAGTGAGAGTTTAATGTTAAGGATGGTTTGGTTGGTTGGATGGATGGACGGTTGGTTGGTTGGTTGGTTGGTTGGTTGGATGGATGGATGGATGGATGGATGGTTGGAAGGATGGATGGATGGATGGATGGATGGATGGAAGGATGGATGGAAGGATGGATGGATGGATGGATGGAAGGATGGATGGATGGATGGATGGATGGATGGATGGATGGATGGAAGGATGGATGGATGGATGGATGGATGGATGGATGGAAGGATGGATGGATGGATGGAAGGATGGATGGATGGATGGATGGATGGATGGATGGATGGATGGATGGAAGGATGGATGGATGGATGGATATATGAAAGAGAGGGGGTATAAGGGGTTGAACTCCAAATTGCTCCCAATGAGCGGGCCGGCGCCTTGCATGGTAGCTTGCCGCCATTGGTGTGTGAATGTGTGTGTGAATGGGTGAATGAGAGGCCATTGAAAAGCGCTTTGGAATAAGGCTCTATATAAGTCAGTCTATATAAGTCAGTCGATTCCCGCTGGAACCATATATACTGAAATGTATGCACATACTCACTGCAATGTAA
>NC_137689.1:8312611-8337611 GCF_963989245.1 Nansenia antarctica | reverse complement strand
GCCTGCCTGCCGTGTGGCTGCAGGACCCTGGGAACACAGCCAGCCGCTGCATACAGCCCTGGAGCTCCAGGCTTCTCTGTGAGATGCAGCAAACCCCCCCCACCTCGGCCCCCCCCCCACGTTGTACAAGAGAACAGGGGCCGAGGGGCCTCTCTTGCCTCTGACTTTTTGCCTCGTTAAATGAAATGGACTGCACTTATATAGACTGACTTATATAGCGCCTTTATCCAAAGCGCTTTACAACGGCCTCTCATTCACCCGTTCGCACACACATTCACACACCGATGGCGGCAAGCAACCATGCAAGGCACTGGCCCGCTCACTGGGAGCAATTTGTGGGTTCAGTGTCTTGCCCAAGGACACTTCGACATATGGCCAGCCGGGGCTCGAACTGCCAATCTTGTTGCAATCATTAGACGGCGGCTCTACCTCCTACGCCCCAATGCCGCCCCAATGACTTTGTATTCAGAGAGGGAACGTTGGGAGAGTTGGCTATACTGGTAATGAGGAAGTAGGTTTGAATGACTCTGGGACTATGCAAAGGCATTCACCCGGTATAATTAAAATATGCTAATGTTATTTGTACGTTTATGTCAAACAAGCCAGAGTCAATTAAAGGTAATGTTTTCCCCAAAAGTCACCTACAAACGGCCAAGTAGCAAACAATTGCATTTGAATCTTATGGATTAAGGCGTTTCAAGGCTCAAATCAAATCAAGTCAAAGTTTGTTGGTCGTATAGACAGAAGACAGCCGTAGACCGTGCAATGAAGTGCTTAGGGCAAGCTAGCTCCTCAACAGTGTAAAGAGGTCATAAAATAATAAAAACAGTAACATACAGTGCTGCTTTAAAGTATGTGAACCCATTGTGCAATCATAGATTTAGTTTTTGTTTACCATGAAATCTTTATGCTTTCAGAACCAGTCTTTTTTCTCTGACATAACAGGTTTATATTTACCTACTCCGTATCCAGGAAGAAGACTGTGAGAGTCATCAGTCTGGCCAAGGCTATAAAAATCTCAACAAGATGTTGGGCTCCATCAGTCCACTGTGAGGCAAATCATTTACAAATGGAGAGAATTGAACATGACAGGAACTCGGCCTAGAAGTGGACGCCTTTAAAAAAATATCCACAAGAGAGCCACAAGACAAATCCTAAATTGGGTAAAAGCCAACCCAAACACAACATCTAGAGATTTGCAGACCTCGCTTGCTGCATCTCAGGCAACTGTGCATGTTTCAACCAAGAGAAGAGCACTGAGCACTGAAGAGCACTGAATCGAACTAGGAATACTAGGAAGAAGTGTCTGCTGTCAAAAAAGAACAAAACTGCCCCCTCAGCTTTGCAAGAACACTTGGACAAGCCTGAAGGTTTCTGAAAGTCTGTTCTCTGGACAGATGAGTCAAAATCGACTCCACGTCATTAAAGGCACCATGAATTCTGAGGTGTACCAGGAGATTCTTGAACAGAGCGTCAAGCCATCACTCAAGGTGCTAAAGCTGGGCTGAAAATGGGTCTTTCAACAAGGCAACGACCCAAAGCATTCAAGCAAATCTGCCAAAGAAGGGCTCAGGATAAAGAAGATTTGTGTTTTTGGACCGGCCAAGTCAAAGTTCTGACCTAAATCTAACTGAGATGCTGTGGCAGGACCTGAAGCGGGCAGTTCATGCCAGACACCCGTCAAACCTCACTCTATTGGCTGAGTTGTTCTGTCAGGAGGAGTGGGCAGAAATCCATCAACACAGATGTCAGAGACTGATTAGTGACTACACGAGACATTTACTCCAAGTTATCGCTGCTACTGGAGGAGCCACAAGCTATGACTGAGATTTTTAGAAGAAGTGACACACACAAACAAGTGTAACACTAAAAATGTCCCCCACAAATGATGTAGCACCCCCCTATAAAAGGAGAGTGATGGGGAAATCTGTGAATGAAGCACCACGTTTATTCATAAAACGTTTTTTCTTCGACAACCTGGTTGTTTTACAGTGCTGTCTCCCTCTCTAACACAAACCTCACCAATAGGCTAAGACAAAATATTCGCACAGCCCAATGTTTCCATCAGTCTTGCTTCTTACAGCTTTGTCTTGATTTCTCAAAATATTATTCCCAAACTCGTTATGCCTACTGCATGAGAGGGTACGTGACCACAGTTGAGCCCAGTTCTTCATCTGTGTCCTTAAGCAGATTGTAGTATCTCCAAAAACAACAAAGGCCATGTTGATTCATCGCAACAAAGGATTCGGTCACAGTCTAATCAAGTCACAGAGTGCCTCCGCCTTTGGTAAAGAACTCAAACACATCAGACTTGTGCTACTTAACGTCTCACTAAAAGACAGCTAGTACCTTCCACCTGAATGCATTTGCCTTCAATTGGTGTAATTAGGAAAATCTTGTGTGTGTGTGTGTGTGTGTGTGTGTGTGTGTGTGTGTGTGTTTGTGCATCCTCAGATAACTTTGTGTGATTACCCCCCACCCCCTCCAACCCCCACCGCCTCCTCACTATTCCAAAAACAATCACAGGTAATTAGAAACACACCCTTATTGCACACTACAAGCTAATTACTCAACGTTGTTCATATAACGGCGCGCCCGCCTGCCTGAGCCAGCGTGACAAGCTGTCCAGATGTAAAACGCGTTTCTTGAGGGTTGAAACCTCTTGATGTCGAACGAGGGATCAGAGGGGCACTGGCAGCATCAGTAAGACAAGCACGTAAGTTACTCTGCACAAACTGGAAGATCTGGAGGGAAGTGAGCCGAATTAAACATTTCTAGCACCGGTGGCCGTGTAAAGACATCTGAAAGTGAGCGGAGCAGACGTACACACACAGACGCGCACACACACACGCAAACGCACACACACATGCACACACAGATGTGCACGCGCACACACAAACACAAACGCACGCACACACACAAGCACACACACACACACACACACACGCACACACACACACACACACACACGCACACGCACACACACACACACACATACACACACACATTGATGTATAGCCTCTGCCAGGACTGATCATAAGCAAACTAGCTTTGGACGACAGGCCTGAAGAGAGATAGAGACGGATCACCGCTCAGCACAGACCAACTGGTATAATACATATTCTACATATTACCTTCCAGTATTCCAGTTCCCCCCCACTGTCCTCAGAAAAGGAACGCTGTGGACCACTGAGAGTTAATTCACTCTGGGGAGATTTCCTCGTTGAATAACCCAGAAAGAATAATCAGTTGGAATTAAATGAACGTGGGGTATCTTATGAATCAGGCATTTAGTTTATTACACATATTTTGACGGAGGTTTCTCCTCCAGGCCTTGGAGCAACAGAAAGACAGGGGAAAAAGGAATGATTTTCTAATAAATAGCTTGTGGCACATCCATTACTCAATATGAAAGTCCCCCCGAAAATGTATTTCACAGCGTGCTCTCTCTCTCTCGTATTGAGCTGCCATTTCAAATGCAGCCAAATTGATTCAACAGAATATTATGTGGAGCAAAAAAAAAAATGTTCCCTGCAAATTTATGATTCCGTTCTCTCTGTCTGAACCAGGCAGGGGTCTGCGCACACACCAGAAATTGATAGCGTCAGCACCCATCCTCCACGGTGCCGAGGCCCTCCGTGATGAGGTCAAACAGTCATTAGAGATGTTAATGGCTGTCCTGAACCCCCAGGAGCCATCTAGACAAAGGCACCTCCAATTCTCGGTTACGTCAGATACGATGCTGCGTAGCTGAATCACAGCCCTTTTGATCCTGCATTTATCAACAATCAACCACGGTCGTTCACTCATACACAACACAACGATACTGATATACAGTACCAGTCAAAAGTTTGGACACACTTCCCCATTCAATTGCCAAATAAGATGCTATGCAGCACATCCAAATTACAGCCCTTTTGATCCTGCATTTAACTACAATCAACCACGGTCGTTCAATCATACACAACACAATGATACTGATATAGAGTACCAGTCAAAAGTTTGGACACACTTCCCCATTCAAAGTGTGACCAAACTTACAGCCCTTTTGATCCTGCATTTTTTATCCTGCTTTTGATCCTGCATTTAACTACAATCAACCACAGTCGTTCACTCAAACACAACACAATGATACTGATATACAGTACCAGTCAAAAGTTTGGACACGCTTTTCCCCGAATTGAATGGGAGAAGTGTGTCCAAACTTCTGACTTGGTACTGTACTCATATAAAAAGAGAAAAAAACAGCAAAAGAGGATATCGGCCAGTGAGACATGGGAATGTGTAACGGATTGCATGGGGTATGATTGTAACAATGTGGGAGAGCAGGAATTTCTGGTTGGCTGATGCGCAGGCTTAAGTTGTGCCTCATGAGAGGAAGAGGGAGACAGCGAGGACACTAAGGGGCTTACACAGCGACCTGCTTTGTCAGGAAAACAAGAATCTGGAGGTGAACCAACTTTTTGAAACTCCAGTTCAACGTGACGGGTTTGAGAAACAGAAACAGTCGCTGTGTAAACAGAGTGCTGAGAACACTGCATCTTTTTTTTTTCTTTCTTTTTTTACATTTCCAGCAAATAAATCCTCTAAATTACAATATTTTTATTTGGAATTTGGGAGAAATGTTGTCAGTAATTAATAGAGTGAAACAAAAATGTTCATTTCACTCAAACACATACCTACTGTAGTAAAAACAGATTGTTAGAAATTCCGCTACAATAACATGTCTTCTATCTAATTTTAGTTTTAAAGTGAAATCATAACGTTTCATGCCTTAAATGATGAAGGTGGATAGAGCTTTCAGTTCAAGACAGAGTTACCCACTCCTTAAGTAGCAACTGTAAACCCATTGACTAGCTATCTGGCTGTCTTGCATTTCAGTTTAGCTAAAATCAAGCGGACGAACACATTAGCTGAAGTTTGAACACTGCCAGCTAGTTAGCTAGCTATGTGATTTGCTTAATGTCAGACAACAACAAAAAATCTTTATTTGTGTCTGCTGTGCTGTGAGTGGGATGTGTATCATTTATTGTTTCCCAAAAAACATGAGAGTGAACTTGGATTTCTCCAAAGCCTATGTTCAATAATACTCTGACTATAACCGGCTCTTGAGACATGGTTTTGGCACGGATACAAAACTCAGCCTTCTCAGCCTTTCAACAGTTATCAGAACTCAATATAGGTTTAAGCGTAGAAGCAACTAAAGATGATGGAACAAGACCCAAATAATAAAACATAAAACATTTGAAAGAAATCTAACAATGTGAGTTGTCTGCTCTAACCCCGTAGATGGCTTGTCACGACCGCAGTGGTGCGATGTCACGGTTACCGCCACAGCCTGATCCCCGACCCTAATCACTTCACTACAGAGATTAAAGTCAGGATTAAAACCTGACCTGCGAATTATGCAGCAATGATTCTCCAACTTTCTTGAATAATTGATGACAGGGAGAAATTAATGAGTTAAGAATATCCCAGACTTGGTGCATTTCAAAAGGTCGTAACCAGCATGTGGTTTGAAAAGTGCACATTTCTCAGGTTCAAGATGCGAGACCTCTTGCTCCGGAGGAGCTAGTGGTGTGTGGACTTTGTGTATAATTCATGATGTTAGCTCTGTGTGTCTGACTACGTTAGAATCAAGCAATCGAAAATACGCTTTTAACAAGAGAGAGGTTAAAGGGTGGCTGCATGCAAGTGCAATTTCATTCTCTCAGCATGAAAAACAACTTCTAGTGTTAAAAGTTTTCCTTAACATAGAAGATAATAATAATGTGTTATTCTGACATTCAAGATGAAGGGCAAACATTATCACGTCAAACGCGCCATCACAAGGGATTCAGGTGCAATATCTTGGTTTTTACAATTAAATCAACGCTTTCTTCACTTCAAGGTTGTTATTCTAAAAAATCCTTATCGTGTCTATCTCAGTCCAGAGAGATGACTAATGGGTGTCTGCCGTCCCAAACAGACACACAGAATATAATATAATAATAATATACAGTAGGAGAGAGAGTCAGTTGGTCTACACTATAGAACATGCGTCAGTTGGTCTACAGTATAGAACATGAGTCAGTTGGTCTACTACACTATAAAACATACGTCAGTTGTTCTACAGTAGGTGAGGAGGGGGCTGTTGTGGTTTACCAGAAGGAAACTGTTGAAGGTGTCTCACCCTGTTAGAGTTCTGGCCCAGTGGGCATTCCTGGGAGCCCTCTGACGGATGGCTTAAATCACGAGAAGATTTAGATGTTTGGTACTTCTGTGCTCTTATTCAATTGGATAAAAAAGGGGAAGTCCTTGGGGAAGTCCTATCTGAAGAATCAGCCCTTTGGTTAGGGTGCAGTCTTCTCTCGAAGTATGATTTGTTTTAGATAAACTGGAAAGTATATTTTTATATCGGAAAAACAGGAAGGAAAACCAAACAGAAATGAAAGATATCATATGAGCAGCCTAGTATGTCAATAGTTCTGAGCTGTAAAGTCTACCTCATGTATTATGTTCTTGTGTTTTCTCAAGGTTTCTTTTTTCTTTTTAAAAAATCTGATCGACTCAATTAATCATCCGAATAATCTAGTAGAAGTAGTCTATCAATATAGTAAAATACTCAATAGTTACAGATCTAAAATTAACCACTACAAGGGCAAGGATGAGTTGACTTATAATTTGATAATTTCAAAGGAATGTCAAAGGAATGCTAATTCTTTGAGATATGTCACTTGACCACTGACCTTTGCAGAAAATGTACTTTGGGTTTTAAATGAGCTCCTACAAGGAATACCAAATCTGGAAACATTTCTGGGTCATTAAAATCACCAGCCCTGTAGGATGATCTGACAGCCCATGCCTTCCTGATATGCCTTTCACTTCAAAGAGTCATAAAACCTGCCAAAGCACGTTATCTGATACTCAAGACACATCAAACTAAAGCCTTGGGCTGCAAAGGGCAATTCCGCTACGTTGCTAACGAGAACATTACCCTCACGTTATGACGATACAACACACATCACAAGTGTTTGAACTGAGTGGTCGGGATAGTGTTCTACTGCATCAACATCCCCATTGGCATCTGGTATGTCATACCTGCACCTCCTCCATGAACACATCATTCATCTGTGTTCATTTCTTCCAGAACACCTTTCATACAAACAAACACAGATCCTGAACCATCTCGTCTCTTTCCCTCGCTTTCTCTGTGTCTCTGTCTCTGTCTCTGTCTCTCTCTCTCTCTCTCTCTCTCTCTCTCTCTCTCTCTCTCTCTCTCTCTCTCTCTCTCTCTCTCTCTCTCTCTCTCTCTCTCTCTCTCTCTCTCTCTCTCTCTCTCTCTCTCTCTCTCTCTCTCTCTCTCTCTCTCTCTCTCTCTCTCTCTCTCTCTCTCTCTCTCTCTCTCTCTCTCTCTCTCTCTCTCTCTCTCTCTCTCTCTCTCTCTCTCTCTCTCTCTCTCTCTCTCTCTCTCTCTCTCTCTCATGTGACATGTGGTCTTCCATGCAGGAGAATGCATTTAGGTGTTCCCTTAGACGCTACAGCCATCGCTCATCGCTCAGTAAAAACCTCAGTGACCATACAAAGACCGACGCCGCCACTCCCTATGCCCTGGGATGTGGTGGGTGGTGAACGCACACGCACAGCTCATACACCTGTTTAATGGTGAATAATGTTAACCCCGTTGGACACCAGAGGGAAAAACGCAAAAGAGGGGGAGGCCCAAAACCACCTGGAGGCAGAACCATCGAAGGAGAAATGAAGGAGAGAGGATACAGCTGGAACTGCGTTGAGAAGAAAGCAAACAGCAGTGGAGTGAGTGGAGATCCTTGCCCTATGCGCCACTCGGCGCAACAACGACTAAGTAAGTAACGTTTACCCACCTTCTACAAAGATAGATAGCTATTTTCTATCATTTAAATATAGTAATTTTAGATTCATCATGTTTACACTGTTCAGAATGTACCCACCTGTTGGCACCAATAGACCCCAGCCTATGCTACAGAACATGGGTCCGTTGGTCTACTACACTACAGAACATGGGTCAGTTGCTTTACTCTATAGAACATGGGTCCGTTGGTCTGGTTGAAGCAAGGTGCTGGAATTCCTCCCTGGGGCAGTTGACTACTAGACTATTCTTTGAAGCTGTTTCACCCCAAGGACTACACAAGACTAAACTTGACCCCTCCAAAAAAAAACTTGAATTCCATTGGGAGAGAAAGGACCTTAGAAACACAAAGAACACACTGTCCCACCATTTGCATGTTTACGTCACTATCTAACTAACATCAATGGTGCGCCCTGTGTACCCAGCAGTTGTTGAATTATAGTTTTTTCATGTGCCATGGCATCTTAGTTATGAATGCAGAATGCGGACATCAGATCACTAATGAAAATAGAGTGAAATAGTGTGAGGCTGAAGGCACACGAGACAAGGTCACACACCGATTATGGATAAATCATATTCAATGAACTGGGCGACCCATCACGTGGCTGACAAGTCTATCTATTACCTCTTTGAATGCGACCAAAGCTTTTCTTTTCAAAGCTCCCATGTCCTTGCTTGTGCAGGTGTGAGGGAGGGGGGCGGGTGGAGAGAGAGAGAGAGAGAGAGAGAGAGAGAGAGAGAGAGAGAGAGAGAGAGAGAGAGAGAGAGAGAGAGAGAGAGAGAGAGAGAGAAAGAGACTCGTCTGATAACAGCTGGAGTTCAGGAGCTCGGGGCAAGGCCATCTTTCTGGCGTCGATCCTAATTTCCTCACATGCGGTCTTCTAAATTTCATTTAGAAGAGACAAACAAAAAACCCCACATCCACATCGCCACATTGTCTAAAACAAAATGGTGGAGTTTAAACGGGTCGTGTTTTTGTTGTTTTAATGTTGATTAATGCGAGGCAGCTCGCGGCCAAGTGATAGCAGGGTGGTGAAGGGACGCTTCTCATCCGTCCTCGTCACAAAAGCTGTGCTGCTTGTTTTCTCTTTCCCACTGGCGGACTCAGGGGGGGGGGCAGGGGGGGCGACCGCCCCGCCTGGTGCCCCCACGGTTGAAAAACGTCTCTCTTAAGTGCCCTTTTGAGTGGCAAAAATTAGAGGACGTGCCCTATTGGTGCCCCTCCAATGGTCGAAAACTTGACCATGTGCCCCCACAGTTGAAAAATGTGGCAACTGTGGGGGCAAAATTAGAGGATGTGCCCTATTGGCTGCCCTACCAATGGTCTAAACTTGACCATGTGCACTGATGGGGTCCCATGTTGTGCAGTAGGTGCCCTTTTTTTCTTTTCTTCCCCTGCCCTTCAAACAGCCTGAGTCCGCCACTGCTCTCTCTTATCCTCGACTGGGGAAGGAAATGCTTAGGAGGTAATGGTCTAGCACCGCGGTCTACAGTGCGCACATTATGCCCATGTCGGCATGGGTTAGAATCCGGGCCATGCCCTGCTGACATGCCCTCTCTCCCTTCTTCTCCTTACTTTCCTGTCTGTCTGTCACTGTATCTGTCCAATAAAATGAAAAATATGAGTGGGACTGCCCCACTCAGAAAAAATAACAGTTTTAGATCTAAGTACGTGTTGTATGTGACACAACTCCTACAAAAAAGATAGCCTACATATGGAGTAGAAAACACACACGTGCACACTAACATACGGTACACTGGGCATGAAAGCAACCTTTTCTTCCCAGTAGGTCAGAGCAGATGTGGCCGTCAGACAGGGAAGGGACACAGTAACAAGGGACGGCACAGATGCTTCTGGAAAAGCCTTGGGGGGATAAGCTTTGTCTGCATGAAGAAGAAGAAGCCTTGTGGACCAGCGGAGGCCATCAATACAAAAGAGAGAGGGGAGGAGTGGGGGGAAAAGCGAAAAAGCGAAAAAGCAGAGGACTGCTGCAGTTGTTGATGTTGACAGTTGTTTTTTTGTTTTTTTTCTCTCAACTAAAGGTGAGAATTCCTCAGCCATCCACAACAGAGGTCTTCATTAGCCTAACAGCACGATGCTTGGCTCACCAATGATGTTTCTTTTCTTCCCTCCATTTTAATGATGCTCCAAAAGGTTGATTTTGGCAAACCTGAGGTTTTGGCTGTGTTTCAGTTTTTTTTTTCTCAACCTAATAATGGCTTCCTTGACTTTCCCTGACACCTCTTTGGTCCTCGTGTTGACAGACATCAATAGCAGCCTTCAAAGACAAACGTAAAGCCTAGAATCAATACCAGACATTGACAGCTCTCTTATTCCTGCACAAATGATGAGACGGAGATTAAAGTGATGAAGGCGCTTGCGTGGCGCTTGCGTGGAGGTGGAAATCAAACTCAGCTTCTCCTATGCAACGGTAGAGTCTGTTCTCCTATACGGCTGTGAATGCTGGACCCTGAAGCCTACCCTGCAGAAGTCCCTAGATGGGTGCTACACCAGAATGCTGCGTTCTGCAGTACTTAACATCGACAAGAGCGAGCATGTTACCAACAAGCATCTGTATGGGGGGGGGGGGGGGGGGGGTGGTGGTCACCACCAAGGGTGAGTGAGAACATCGCAGTCAGGAGAATGAGGCTGGCAAGTCACTGCCAGAGACACCAGGAGCCGTCAGCCAGCAAACTGGTGCTGTGGGAGCCAACACACGGGCATCGATCACGAGGGCGTCCAACACTAACATACGTGGACGTACTCAAGAAAGATGCAGGAGCGGAAAGTACCGGCGAGCTAGCCAGATGTATGGAGGATCAGGATGACTGATTAACCCTAACCCTAACCTTAACGCTAACCCTAACCATAACCCTAACCGTAACCCTAATGCTAACGCTAACCCTAACCCTAACCCTAACCCTAACCCTAATCCTAACACATTCAGTTGTACGTGTGTCGTGCACTGGGCGTGGTCTCTTCTGTGACGATGGACCCGCCCACGAACCATATATGGTAGTACAGCTTCCTGCAACCATATATGGTAATACAGCTTCCTGCAACCATATATGGTTGTACAGCTTCCTGTAACCATATATGGTCGTACAGCTTCCTGTAAACTACTACGCGTTCATGTTGCGGCTGTGGCTGGATACACTTGCTCAGAATAGTAATAAACCACTTGTGTACAGCCTCCACTTCCTGCATTACCCCCAGCAGGGTCTATTAGGAGCTGTATGTGTCAGGGAAAGACAGAAATACCAGAGAAAATTGTGCATTTGGGTCACATTGAAAACAAAAGCTCCGGCCCTTCTGAGACACTGTTCTTCTATCGAGCGGTATTATAAGGAGAGTTTTTTTACTCTAGATACAGGGGGAGGGGGAGACTGTTGTTATGATGGTCAATGTTATTATCTGTTGACCAAACAAAATAGGGTGGAACTAGTGGAACAAGCTGCTGCTTTGTCTCTCTCAAACAGGTGGGAAAGAGATACTTCTCCCCAACATCAGCCCTGAGGAAATAAATGTGTGTCTCTTATCTCCAGAAAGCACACTTGAAAAAAAGTATTTTTAAGCTTTTTTTTTCAGAAGGGGAGAGAAGGAAAACGTGCATGAGGAAAGGAAAAAGCTTGTGTGTCCAGACTCTCAACATCATTTCAGCTCAAATGCATTTCCTGTGTGTGTGTGTGTGTGTGTGTGTGTGTGTGTGTGTGTGTGTGTGTGTGTGTGTGTGTGAGTGCGTGTGTGTGTGTGAGTGTGAGTGTATGCGTCAACTGTACACACACACACACACACACACGCACATGTGTTTGGGTGTGTGCGTGTGTGTGCGTGTGTGTGCGTGTGTGTGTGTGTGTGTGTTCAGATTTTTTTTCAGCATAATAAATGCTTCTGTGTAATAATGGCTTCCTTGACTACATGTGACTTGTGTGTGTGTGTGTGTGTGTGTGTGTACGTGTGTGTGTGTGTGTGTACGTATGCGCGCGCGTGTGTGTGTGTGTGTGTGTGTGTGTGTGTGTGTGTGTGTGTGTACAGTTGACTCACAGGAGGAGGACGCCTTTTCCCGCCTGACATACCTAAGCTGTGAGGCCATCCTGAGATAGCTTGGCAGGGGGGTGGTGTTATCACAGCCTGGTACACACACACACACACACACACACACACACACACACACACACACACACACACACAGGGAAGCTCCAGTATTTCCCCCAATAAGGCCAATAGAGGCGACTCCGACTGGTCCCCTCTTCTCTCAGAGGTTAAATTTAGCCTACGGGGGAGGACATTATCTCTGCAGGGCTTTCAACATGGACCAGAATGTATGCCAGGCCATGACTGCACAAGCCAGGGCTCTGCCCCTGCCCCCCTGCCCCCCTGCCCTCCACTGCTGTGACAGAGAATAATGTCATTTCTTCATGCTATCGGGCGAGTCAGGCGCCGGTGATACTGTGTGTGGTGTGTGTTGTTTGAGCCCAGAGTTGACTTATGGGGCGGCTGTGGCTGCAGGACTCAGGAGGTAGAGCTGCCGTCTAATGATCGCAAAGGTCGTCGACAGATCGGCGGTTCGAACCCCGGGCTGGCCACATGTCGAGGTGCCCTTGGGGAAGACACTGAACCCCAAATTGCTCCCAATGAGCGGGCCGGCGCCTTGCGTGGTAGCTTGCCGCCGTTGGTGTGTGAATGTGTGTGTGGAATGGGTGAATGAGAGGCTGTTGTAAAGCGCTTTGGAATAAGGCGCTATATAAGTCAGTCTGTTTAGCTTTTAACTTACACTCATTCACCTAATTCAAATTCAATACCTTCTGGGTAAGTAGGAAAAACGACCGGTGTTGGTTGTCAGAAAAACCACGCTCTCCCATTCACTGCAATAACACGCATTATCATCAATACCAGTGACAACACCAGGGGAGAGAGAAGACACATGAGGTGTGGGGCTTAACTGCAGGTCCTGTAAGAAGGAGAGGGGCTGTCAGAGTGGCACATCCCGCCTCTCTCACCGACCCTCAACCCCTCCAGAGAATTCGAGAATGTGCCATTTAGCAGACGCTTTTAATCCAAAGCGATTTACAATTACAGATTACAGGGGCATTCCCCCTGGAGTAACTGAGGGCTAAGTGTCTTACTCAAGGGCACACTAGTGGTGGTGTTCCCAGGTCTTACTCAAGGACACACTAGTGGTGGTGTTCCCAGGACTTACTCAAGGACACACTAGTGGTGGTGTTCCCAGGTCTTACTCAAGGACACACTAGTGGTGGTGTTCCCAGGACTTACTCAAGGACACACTAGTGGTGGTGTGGTTCCAGGCGGGATTTGAACTCACAATTTGTTGTTTAGTGTTATCATCTCTTACGGGGCTAACGTATAGATCCATCAACTCGGGTGCGGGTGGAATATTGGGCCATGAGATCGGCATAGCAAGTCCCTGAGCAACGGGCCGAGTCAGAGTCGTGAAAGACCCTGTGGGAGATCTCTGCCCACTCCCGACCCCCCCCCCCCCCCCCACCCACAAGGTCCGCCCCCCCCCACAGAGGTCTCCCTGGCCAGCGCAGAGCAATCAGGAGGAAAGACAGAGCGAGAGAAAATGAGGCTGACAGGAGGGAAGGCACAAAGGAGCACACCTGGTTACTGATGATCCAGTAATCAGCATCCAAGCTTAATTGTATGACGATCATAAGAAAACGACGGACGTTAGTTATAACAGTATAACTAACTAACAGTATAACTCAAAATATGATTGAATATACATCGAGTAGTACCAGTCAAACTGTTGCCATAGCTACTGTGCCTTCAGGCTGATTGTGGCTTTAAGTCTCACAGTTGGGTGCGGGACGTGCGGCGAAGCTAATGCCTTCTAAATTACAGCAATTTGACTCCTACACAACACGGGCACTCACTCACAACCCCAATATTAATTTACCTGCGACGCTCGGGTCACGGCCCCATGCCTGTTGGCCGTTGGCGGCTGTTTTTTTAGCATAATCTACACAGCGACTCCGCTCTACATGATCGACGTTGGCCTCCACTGCCTTTTGTGGCCCCCACGATAGAGAATAGGCTAATCTGAGAGTTGAAGCAGTGAAACCTGAGCTGTTTGCCAGAGCTGAGGGGAAACTGCTACTAATTTGTCGCATGAAGGGATCCGTCTTCTACTACGGCTTCAGAGAACCAGAGGCGGCTGCTGCCCCGCTTTATTAACTCCAAAAGCCAGGTTTTTTTTACCCATGATGCTTCAGGGTAGAATAATCAACCAACAGGGGCCCCGGCGATCACAGAGAGGGAGTGACAGGGTGCCCCGCCTCTCACCTTTCAGAAGACGTTTCCAATCAGTAAAAGAAGTAGATTTCTTCTTCTCTCATAAATATCAGCGATATGGACCGTATGTTAAGATAAACATATTCTGCGTGTGGCTATATACTGTTAGGAGGGGGCTGTTACACCTGGTTCGGCTAGCCAGGTGCGGGGCTATTATGGTCTGTGCTTGGTTGGCTGGCCCGGGTGTGCTGGTGGTGGGGCGGGTCGGGTCTGTGGGTCCCGCTGTGGGTCCCGCTTTGGATTTGGGGGCCGCTGCTGTGCGCCGGTAGGCAAACTGGTAGTAGTTGCTCTATGAGTAGAGGGCTGCAAGGGAGTTTTCCTGGATGCACAGTGCAGGTTTTTTACCCAGCCTGCTTGTGTGCTCTGTTATCATGTGAAGCGTATTGGATGACATTTTGAGAGAAATGGGCTATACAAATAAAACTTGATTTGATTTGATTTAAAACCAAGCGTTTTAAATTAGCTTTTTAATTAGCTAAACGTGGTATCCAGTAAGTCAAATATCATCCCTCTTCTTACTTTATTGGACACAATTGGAGTACAGTACATGCAACTAAACGTTGAAAAATGTGAAACACAAAAACGGTGTATTTATTCAAATCTACAGTGCTTTATACACTAAAACCGACGTTTTTAAAATATTTTTTATGAAAACGATGTTTTAGTAATAAACGATGTTGTTTTTTTGGAGTGTGCGGATGCTCTTTATTTTGCACTCAAATGTTTTTTTATGAACATGGCAGACACTAGTGTCTGGTTGTGCTAGACAACAGTAAGCTGGAATCTAATTGAATCTCGGGCCCCCGGGGTCAAGCTGTACCGAGGCCAGCTGCCACTAACGAGGGCCTCATCTAACTTCTGTGTCTCTGTATCATGTGATGAGTGATGGGATAGAGTCATGGCTTTACAAGTTTAATTTAATAGTTTTTTATGGCTATGTCATCCCAAGGTCCTCAACCACGGCCATCCCCCCCACCCCACACACACACACACACACACACACTCAGAGAAATGTAATAAGAATATAGGTTTCTGTACTAATGTCACCTCTAAAGACAAAAAAACATTTAGGTCTATTTACTGCATTACTAGGCCATTACCAGGCACGACGACAACAATTCTTCAGGGTGATTTACATGACCCGAGTAAAACAACCGCAGAAGACACCAGGAAGGGGAGCACTAAATCTAGTTGCACATAGGGCAACATTCATCAACCCTTCAACGAGTCTAGAGAGCATTTGGTTTCTGGGAAGGAAAGGAGGAGGTTGCGGCGTCGTCCTTCCAAAACAACGCTGTGACTCTTTTATAGCAACGGCTGTCTGAGGTAGCACATAACTCCTCTTCAGACCAACACATATACATGTTTGTTTTCGTGAAAAAGACATTTGCAAAGACAAAGGTAGCTCTAATTGTACCTTTCCTTCTGACGGAACTGCACCTGAAACACAAGCTTTAGTGGTAGCCGTTAAGTAGTGGGGAGTGGGCATTGTAGTGGTGGGCTTACTTTAAGGGGTGGGGACTTAGCTAGGCCTAGTGTTTAACAAAAATATCCTGATCGACTTTATAGTGCTCATAGGGTATGAGAGAGACATTAACACTAGAACAGCCATGGGTGGGGTCATTTAACACTAGAACAGCCATGGGTGGGCTCATTTGACCCGATGAGTAAAGAAAATGTTATATCTTTGTACTCGATCAAATTTCAGGACCCTCCTCTCATGATTTTTCCTAGATATGTGTGTTCTACCACCTTACATTTTCAAAATCACATCAGGATAAGCTAGTATAACACTATTTTGCAGTGTAGGAGGCAGGCTAATTTACAAGACCCGCTAGTGGTCGTTGTGTGTAAGTAGCAGCTTCCAATTGTAAAGACTATCCATTTGACCCCCGAGGCGGCTCTTAGAGTAGGTAAAAAAGGCACGGCTGTTCTAGTGGTAAGGAGAAACCCCATGCTGGTGAGTGCTTACATTGTGAGAGCAGAGGAGATATCAAATATAGAAGCAGACAATGCTTCACTTGCTGGTGTTTATTTAACGCCTATGTTGGCGGCAATCATTATCTGTCAACATGGCAATTAGCATAAACCACACAGTAAGTAAGTTAAGCTTTATTTATATACAGCTACACTCTACGGCTCTTGTAAGAGACGAACCCTCATCACCAGTGCCACAACGTCAGTGTTTTTGTCTGCCCACACACACACGCACACGCACACGCACACGCACACACAAAGCTAAAGGAAATCTATCCCCTTCATTCAAAGACCTGGTCAGGCCATTGTCAAACTCACCTTTACATTTACATATTTGGCATTTAGCAGGTACGCCTTATTTCAAAGCGACTTACAACAATCAATACATCTGACTAAGAAAGTGAATCATCAATCCACCAGTCGTAGCAGGAAATGTAATCAAGTTCAGGCCGGCGGCCATTGGCAGTCGTCGTGACAGAAGGACAAACTCCTTTAAGCCAGGAGGACTGTACCTGAATTAGCGAACGGCTAATGCCAGAGGGCCATTGAGTCGAGTAGCTGTGTCCCCATAGACACATGGAACAGAGCGCATTCGGGAGAATAATTGGGCGCTTTAGCGATCAATGCTAATCCTGCTACCCCGGCATTGACTTCCAACATCAATACATTTATATTACCTGGCTTGTAATGAGCTAAAAGATGCTGTAGCCTCGAATCCACCTGACGGCCTGCTGGCGGAGCCTAGCGACTATGCCAATTGTCTTGACCTGTACTTCCTATGTTCCTATGGTTACGTAGGTAATCATGCCCTGTACACGCTTCCTATGTTCCTATGGTTACGTAGGTAGTCATGTAGGCTACATGCTTCCTATGTTCCTATGGTTACGTAGGTAGTCATGTACACGCTTCCTATGTTCCTATGGTTACGTAGGTAGTCATGTACATGCTTCCTATGTTCCTATGGTTACGTAGGTAGTCATGTACATGCTTCCTATGTTCCTATGGTTACGTAGATAGTCATGCGTTACATCCTCTCAAAGCTATGATTCTTGCGCTTCGAGCTAAATAATCCATCTCAAGATACAGTCACAACAGCAGGCACGATCGACGTCGCTGTCAAACCACCACCAAACACACTACATTTACACATTTTTGAAAACACCAATGAAGCCTTATAGGTGACCAACGATCGCTAACATTCTGAGAACAACGGTTTGGTCACATTGCTAATATTTAAAAAAATAAAAAAACGTTTACTTGAACTACAGTGTGTTCAAACCTTTCTCAATGCCAGTGCCACTTAGTCCTTCTTACTGTTGGAGAACAAACTTCAGAGTGTCTTCTAAAGGAGACCAACCCCATGCATTTATTCCAAATGGTTCAAGAATCAAGAACAGCTTCCAATCTCCTCTGGGTATATACATTGGAAAGGCCTTTTAGCTTAATTATACAGGACCGGTAAGGCGTTAAAGGAGCCCGGGGGGAGAGCACTTTCAAGCGCGTTTCCACTGAGAACCATGCAGGCGGCTTCCGAATGAAATTTGCCCTGATTAACGTGGGCTTGCTAGCCAGCTGGGATCGCTGGCACAATCAATGCTTCTCGACTGCCTCGGTCTCTCATTAGCCGTGTCTGCGGCAGTTGACTTCTCCCACTCATTTCTGTAATAGCTCTTAGCAGGCTGACCCCCTTGATTGAAGACTGCGATAATCCCCACTTTTGGTTTTCAAATAGGAGCAAGCAACTCCTTTCCCTGTACCGCCCGCCAGAAAGACACCAGTTAAGCTTTCTTTGATGGATATTGATTACCTCTTTTTTTTTTTTTTAAGTGTGTCCTGACAGCTTGCTTCAAAGTTTTCACAATCCAATTGAACATAATAGTAGTGGTATGAGAGGGTGTGTGGAGGTGACAGCTGGAATTGAATTAGGGAAACAGTTTTATAAACTTCCCATACTTGATTGCCACAGTGTTACAGCTCCGCTTGGAATGGCACAGGGCTCCAGAGTGAAGTTTCACTCTTATCTTTCAGAGTTTTTCACACACACACTGCTCTCTGTACTCTGCAGTTGGGGAGGTGTTGTTTGGGAACAACCTTGGATCTCGGAGAACAATAATCCCCGCTCGCAAACGCTGACTCTGGATTTAAGTAAACCCACTCGGGAGCCCTGTCAAGCCATGATCTACCAAAAAAAACAATTTCTACATGCATCAGCACAGCGTTTAACAAGCTGTTGAAAATGATAAACTCACTGGAAACCTTGTTTTCATTTTCAAATTGGGGACCAGGGGGGGGGGGTACAGCATACAGGAAAATGGATACAAATCTGTTTTGTTTCCGTAATTGAATCACCTGCCTGGAGAAGGTCTATGACCGAAAACTCGCTCAATAAACAACGTTTTTTTGCACAGATTTGAGTACGGATGCATTTTTCTTGCAATAAATAAATCACCCAAAGCATTACAGGCAATTCAGATACCAGGCCCTACCTCACCAGAGCCCAGATTAATAGTATTAGTATACTATATACTATATACTATACTAATTAGTATTAGCCAATGAGGGGTAATTCTTCACTGGTGAACTTTAGGTGGGGTGACGTACAGAGGGAAGAGGAGGAGTGCATGAAGAGGAAAAAGCAGATGCTTCACCTGTCACATGGTTATGGTAGCTTTAGGTAACTCTAAAAAGCATTTCATGGCCAAACAAGCATTTACTCTGAACATCTGACAATTCTTCTATCTTGAACAATGCTTCAAGACAACCGCATTCCACCCACGCACACAAACGTTCTCGTTTGAGATCTAAACTTAATTGGAATTGACAAGATACTGACGCAGTTCAGGTTCCCTTTTTGCTTGTAAACAATTCAGTTAGCCGAATCAAAATGCAGTAGCATGAGACACATGAGCCCTTCCACTGCTTTTATTCTGCAACTGAAGTCTTGTATTTCCCCATGGAGACATTTCTTAATTTCCCTTCAACATTAAACAAAAGCTTCCTCTCTCCAGGGAACCTGCGCCAACAAAGCGTTTCACTTCCCCCTTTGATACCGTCACAGTCAAACTACTTTCACCATGACATCATCAAAAGGGTTCGCTGTCGCTTTCAGTTAAACACCAGTGTGCTGTGCACTGCTACTGGTGGTGAGTCGTGTATGCTCACAAGAATGTGTGTGTGCGTGGGGGAAGGGAGGGGAGGGGAGGGGAGGGAAGGAGGGGAGGAGGGAGGGAGGGGGGGGGGGGTGGTTACCTATGACTTCAGCCAGTTATTTCCCTTTCTTACCAGCAGGCACGTGACACCAACAGTAAGGTATGAACAAAAAAGTAGATAGTAGTCATGGAGATGACCTTTATCAGTCACACGTGATTATTACAGCATGGAAACATTGGGAGGGAACAAAGACTACTGTCCCACTGTCCTACTGTTACTAGGGAGGAGACCGTGGTCAAGGGCAGCGTGAGAGAGGCCTGGGAAACTACCCTGATACACCCTGTAGGTAGGCTACAGAGAGGTCTGATACATACTGTAGGTAGGCTACAAAGAGGTAGGCTAGGCTAGGTAGGTAGGCTACAGATACACCCTATAGCTAGGCTACAGACAGGCCCTGGGACACTAGAATTTAGAATTTGCCATTTACTAGCAGACGCTTTTAATCCAAAGCTACTTTGTAATTACGAATTACAGGGACATTCCCCCTGGAGTAACTGGGGGCTAAGTGCCTTACTCAAGGGCACACTAGTGGTGGAGTTTCAGGCATGATTTGAACTCACAACCTTCCGATCACCAGTCCAACTCACTATCCCCTACTAGACCACCACTACCCCCACTAGTCAGATACACTAGACACTAGTCTGATACAGCCTGTAGTGTAGGAAGGCTACAGAGAGGCTACAGAGAGGCTACAGAGAGGCCCGAGGCAATTAGTCACGGTATTTACAGTCTGACAAAAGAAATGTGGCCGGGAAAGCCGATCCGTGGCAAGGTGAGCAGTAAACACCGGGTTGGTTTTTTCTTTCTTTAGTGTACAAGGTTGACTGCTGAACACTCCATCATGCTTAGCTTGGAAAAGCAAGCCCTCTGGCCACCAACACCGGGTGAGTCACACCATAGTTTCCTCTTTGTTTAAACTTTCTTTCTTTTCTAGAAAGATAATGATGTCATCTCACATTGACACGGCGAGGTGAATTCGTGTCAATGTGTCATGGATGTAAAAACAGCTCCTCATCTACAATGTAGATTCTACATACACATCTCATCCCTGATTTGGATCTGGAGATTCACCACTTTAAAAAAAGTTTTATTTTTTATTTAACCTTTATTTATACAGGTAAGAAACACATTGAGCCCCAAGGGCTCATTTTCAAGTGTGACCTGTAAACTAAACAGGTTCTTCTGCCCAGGATTTTTGGGGGGAGATTTCTCCTTTGGGGAGAGCCCTGTTGTCAAGGTTTGATTTGATTTTTTAAGTTGAATCCACATTTGTAGAAAAAACAAATGAACCAAACTTCAAGCATGTTGATCTGGACATCTAGCCTGACGCCTTCTGGATAGAAGAGAGAGAGATCAATCTCTGCCCCTGACAGGGTGTTTTAAAGTGTGCTTCAAAAGGACTATGACCTTTCCAAGGGCCTGCGGTGGAGGGAGTTGAAGGTAACTACCCTTTGAGGTCACATACCCAGGACAGCATCCCATGGAGTCCCCCTAGTGATTGATTGAAACTTCCCATCGTCTTCCCTGCTGCTGTAAGTGAAGTCTGAGGTATTTATCTCCAGAAAAAGACAAGCGAGCTATTTTACATGTCTGGGCAGAGGTGGATTGCATTACCAGCACTCTTTAGCCCTGAGGCTAAAGCAATTGGAAACACAACACTGCCGAGATACCACACCCATTATCTTGTCAGGTACAACTCTGCACCAGTGATGTGCAATGAAACAGAAAACAGAGCCATTAGTTGGCTAGGTCGAGATAATAAATGTTCTAAATCAAACCAAAAACAACTCTGGTTCCCATCTTTCACGGGTCAGTGGACCATGGCTGTCCAACCAAGATAAGATCACATAATAAAGGCCCCCCTAACTCCAGGCAGGCACCACCCCCGATGTCCAGACAGGTCCCTGTCCCCTTTAACAAAGGGCTTACCAGCAGGTAGTCGTAATGACTGATCACGCCAATGATAGGGGTTGGAAAATTAGAGTTCCTCGAATAACCCCCCTGCGACCCCCCACCTCCCTGCCAGGAGAAACGCACACGCGCTTCCAGATCGCAATCCATTTTATTCTGGCAGAGGAATAATGCTATAAAAAATAAATAAATAATACAAAAAACACCGTTTTCTTAATACTTTTTTGGGGAACTTTTAGCTCTTTAGGCAAATCAATGACATTGACAATGTTCTCATTGACAGTAACAGCGCTCGCAAGTGGAGGAGCTCTTAGCACACAATCGGAAAAAAGTGTTTTTCAATCAAGTTTCACTGACCAACACGTCCACACTCAAGAGACGCTGTTTGGCATTCGTGTTGTTGTTTACAGATAATAATAAACATTAATGTTGTTGTTTACAGATCTATAATATACATTAATGTTGTTGTTTACAGATAATAATAATATACATTCATGTTGTTGTTGTTGTTGTTGTTGTTTACAGAAACGTTAAGTGTGTCTCGTTTAAGAAGTCATCAATTTCACCCGTTCAACACGGTGCACACTTTCCCCGACACACCCGCACCGCTGCCGGTGATGTATGGACCGGGTTCTGCCGTGTCTCATCCTCTGGTCCTCATCCCCCAGCCTCAAACCCACTACGGGAGCTTTTTCATTTCATGTTTTTTTTTAATGTTTCAGGGCTCAAGTTTAAAAACGAAAGCGAATGTCAACCACTTGTCAACCCGGAATAAAGCTGAGTCATATAATAATCATAGCCTACAGGTAAAAAAAAAAATCTGCCTCCAACTTTCACATTTAAACAATGTGTTTTCCAAAACGGAGGGCAGAAATAATAAAGCGTAACAGTTTTAACACTTTCGGACGGATTTCCATTACAACTGTATTGATTCGGAGCAGCGTTATTAATAAGTGTCATAGACATCCATACCTTGTAGGAACATCGCAGCGGTGACCAGAGAGAGCAAGAGCCACGCAGCCGAATCCATCCTTGGGTATAATAAATATTTTTTTCTGGATCTTCGCGGAATTACCTGTGATACACAAGAGATCTAGTGAAGTGGGTATAAATGAAAGGGTAGTGTGGTAGCCTTATAATGTTTGTCCCTCGTTGTGAACAGGGGGGTTTCTCCCAGAGCGCACGAAAGTCCGAAGCAAATGTGTGTCTGTGGGTCTGAAGTGAAACAGTGTGTCTGTGGGTCTGAAGTGAGCAGGTGGAGACCGGGGGAGGCTCACCAGAGGGCGTGGTGGAGCAGACCGCCGGAGCTCCGCCTCGGTGCGCCCCACCCGGGAGAGAATCTCCCAAACCTAGGACAGGCAGGGGGAAGGCTCATTTAGGGTTAGCGTTGAGGTTAGATTCTTCCCCTGCCGTTCTAGGGTTAGGGTTAAGGTTAGGGTTAGGGTTAAGGTTAGACGTAGGCTAGAGCCTTTCCCTGCCATCCTAGGGTTAGGGGTTAGGGTTAGAGCCTTTCCCTGCCGTCCTAGGGTTAGGGTTAGGATTAAGGTTAGGATTAGGGTTAGAGCCTTTCCCTGCCGTTCTAGGGTTAGGGTTAAGGTTAGGGTTAGGGTTAAGGTTAGACGTAGAGCCTTTCCCTGCCATCCTAGGGTTAAGGGTTAGGGTTAGGGTTAGAGCCTTTCCCTGCCATCCTAGGGTTAGGGGTTAGGGTTAGGGTTAGGGTTAGAGCCTTTCCCTGCCGTCCTAGGGTTAGGGTTAGGATTAAGGTTAGGGTTAGGGTTAGAGCCTTTCTCTGCCGTTCTATGGTTAGGATTAAGGTTAGGGTTAGGGTTAGAGCCTTTCCCTGCCGTTCTCGGGTTAGGGTTAAGGTTCGAGTTAGAGCCTTCCCTTGCCGTTCTAGGGTTAGGGTTAAGGTTAGGGTTATGGTTATGGTTAGGGTTAGAGCCTTTCCCTGCCTTCCTATGGTTAGGGTTAGGGTAAGGGTTAGAGCCTTTCCCTGCCTTCCTATGGTTAGGGTTAGGGTTAGGGTCAGAACCTTCCCAAGTCGTCCTAGGTTTCCTAAATTCGACACCAGCAACAGTGGCACTGATATCTGGACGGTGGGCTGTATGAGACACGGTGGACTGTAGCCTGTACATGGCACGTTGTAGCCTACTGTGCGTATACATGGCAAATATTATGTCGGTAGGCTATTCGCCAAGCCAGGTAGGTAGGTTATGCTGTAAACGTCAGCTATAAGTAGCTCTAGGCGGCGTGAACTACTGTAGTCCACTCAAGCTGGCACGTTGTACGGTTGTGACCTTCCTTGTGACTCACAGCTGTTGGGAATAAACGTGTGCCTTATGGGTGTTCTTGTAACATAACGGTCGGTAATGTACCCCATGGGAATTTTTGAAAAACAACATTATTTTTATTTTTTGGAAGAGACGTGCCCTTAGGGTTCGTACTCATAAAATATACCTACACACACACACACTCTCTTAGGGAAGTACAGGACACCTCATCAGGGAACTTCCTAAAAGTCACCATGACACACTAGGGGTAATACTGTACTGTACCAGTAACAAGTTTGGACACACTTTCCCATTCAATTTCAGTTTAAAAAACCCACTTATATAGGATGGCGTTTTTTACAAGTTGTTTCTGATATCTGTATTGATTTTATTATTTGTATCATTTGTTTTTATTGCTTTTGTGAATTGCTTGTTTTACATTTTATGAATTCTATTTTACTTGTCTGTTTAGTTGCTGTCTTTTATGCTGTAAGCTACCAAATGTACTGTGAAGCACTTTGTGACTGCTGTCTTGAGAAGTGCTATGCAAATATAGCAAAGTAAAGTCAAAACGTTTGACTGGTACTGTGTATCAATAGGATAAACAAGTGTTAGGCTACTCATATTACATACCTCTATCCTAACGAAAATGAATGTCCTTGTTTCAGAACATAGAAAGATAAACAACCAAACATATCTGATACTGTAACCATAACCTTTAGTTTTTTTCCACAAATGCATATTGACTGTACGCTATATACCTGTGATATATTAATACCAATGCAACCAGCAGATATTACTGGATTATCTTATTAGAGTGGTAGACATCCACCAAATGCTCACAGACATAGCCTACACATTGCGTCTTCTTTCTCTATTTTTTGCATTCACAAGTGCCTTGGCAGACATCATATCAGGTAGAGACAGATTCTGGAACACACAACAGCATGTACACATGACCAGTGACGTGCGGTGAGGTCTATGGCTGGGGAGGCTCTGGCTGGCTAGTATCAGAGACAGATTTATACATATGAACCCAATAGAGGCAGCTTGAATTCACCATTCAATTCGCAGGTTGCACAATACTATTGTTGGCGACTGTATGTTTCATATTTCATATCAGCATTTTTTTTGCACACGCGCACAGGTAACTTTCGTATTCGATTCACAGTTTATAGGCAAATGCAGTTCCACTATTCATACTGATTCAACACAAATTAAATTATACACTATATGGACAAACGTATGTGGACACATTTAAATTATCGTCTGGGGCTGTTTTCATGGTTTGGGCTAGGCCCCTTAGTTCCAGTAAAGGGAAATCTTAATGTGACAGCATACAATGAGATTCTAGAGAATTGTATGCTTCCAAATTTGTGGCAACAGTTCGGGGAAGGCCCTTTCCAGTTTCAGCATGACAAGCCCCCATACACAAACTGAGGTCCATAA
>NC_137689.1:8277611-8307611 GCF_963989245.1 Nansenia antarctica | reverse complement strand
TGCATTTGTATTTGTACTTGTTTTGTTCATGTATATGTGAAAAAAGCATAAATGCACCTTCTGTAATGCCGAAACAAATATGTGTCAAGCATAATGGCAATAAACGTTATCTGAATCTGAATCTGAATCTGAATCTGAGTAGACGTGTAGAGTACACGTGATACAGCACATTTGATGGTCACAAGCTTCATAATGTTACTTAACTTCAGCTCCAATTTATTACATAAGCTGTGTACTCCAATCTTGTTGTGTGTTCTCTAAAGCCATGGCCCGTCTCCAGGCAAGCAAAGCCCAAGAAATGCATAAAATGCTTTTATTATTGAATGCTTTTACATGATTGAATGTGTTTTGTTCAGTATTTGTTAAAGAATGTTTGCTTTTGCACAAGAGGCCAGTCTCTGGGGCTACTTGTGAGGTATTGTTGTGTTATGTCAGAAGACAATATCCACATGCAAATTTCTGAAAATTATCGAGTCAAAGCACATAGTCTTAAACTAGAAGAATCTAAACATTAAAGTGATCATGACATTGAGAGGTCAGCATTTGGTCAAATAAAAAAGCTGTAGAAGTTGAGCTGCATAGGTTTAGTGACTCTTGTAGAATAGTAATAGTACTCCCAGTCCCCGCGGGCCTCCATCAATGATGTAGGGAGGCACATCAATTCAACTTTGGCAAGTATTAACTTATCCTTGACCCTGTGTGTTTGTGGCCAATGTTAAATTGGATGGCAGATGGCAGACAATTTCTGATAGATGCTACTGTAATCCTAAGCAAGTGGTACAACAGAATTTGATATGAAATACATTGGTCATGCATTAAACAGATAGTTCACTGTTTTGCACCTTATGGTCGGTTGTCCCTTACCTTCAACAGTCTGTGGACGC
Source organism: Nansenia antarctica (assembly GCF_963989245.1). Classification (NCBI taxonomy): domain Eukaryota; kingdom Metazoa; phylum Chordata; class Actinopteri; order Argentiniformes; family Microstomatidae; genus Nansenia; species Nansenia antarctica. The sequence continues at coordinate 8,306,727 of NC_137689.1, read as the reverse complement.
CAGGAGAAACTGTAATTTATGATCAGATGTGTTCCTCACCTTGAAAATAATCTATGGGCAGGGAGAAACTGTAATATATCGTCCTTTACCTTCAAAATAATCTATGGGAAGGCAAGGAGAAACTGTAATATATGGTTCAGAGTTGTTTAAATAGCCATTAGTAACTTCAGCTAACGTTAGCCGCTGCTAAGCCACCCTTTAATGGCCTCTACACACAGTACTCCATCTCTAGCCTAGCATGAGACGTGGGAAGTAGCTAATGTGCAATTCTGAGTATAACCAATACTGCACGTGGTCTTCACGTTTTATTATAAGACTTATGTATTCAGTATGTATTCATGTTATCTCTCTACAGTACATTGTTTTTATGTTGTTGTGTCTAGATGTTGGTATCATAACCATCACAGAATGCCTTAATGTGAACATTATGAATCACCACCATAAATCTGTGGAGATTTTATGGATTACCGTAAATTGAAGTTCTGACATTTACATTAATCAAACTCGATACATTTTGCAGCCCATGTAAGCTGACCTGTCTTGTAGCAAGACTGCAATATCTACTTTAATTGAAAGAATTATTCTTTTATGCTGATATTTTCTAAATAAAACTTGAGCAAAATGGCAAACGTGGATAATTGTTTTCAAATTGGACCACTTCATTGTGTCTCCTTTGGTGTTGACACTTTAATGTGTTCTTTAATCTTTGGTGTTCACAGTTCAATGTGTTCTTTGTGGAGATCAATTGAATAAATGCTAAATGAAGGACTTCAATTCTTCTCTTAATGATGCTGTCTGTGTCTGTTTGGGTTATTTTGTCCAAGTGTAATTTTACTGTTTGCGGAAAGCTCTCAGCAGTTTGCCATTCACTTTAAAAAAGGAAAGTCTTTTAATTCAACATATTTCCATTGCAACTATTCACATTACATTTAGACCAGACGTTGTTTTTTGGGGTTAATGTTTTTATTGAATTTCACATAGAGACATGTACAGGACATCAGACCAACTAGTATCTGTGGGGAAGGTTATTGTCCCAGATAATAGTAGAAAACTAGTTTTGCACTTCCCTATATGTAGTACATTGTCCATAAACAATAACAGAGCATGCTCTTTTTATTTTTTATATTTTTTAAACAAACTAACAGACAAAAAACAAAAACACAAACAAAAGAAAAGAAGCAAATCATATACATTGTGTGACCCTTATATTACAGATCTGTTACACATTAGTCTTGTCTATTTTCCTGACTCTAATCCACCAAACCCTTCATTAAAATGGCTGCCAGTCTGGTAAGACCAGACAACTCAATAAAACTAGCTAAATAAATGGTAACATTCCAATCCATAGAAAAACGTACAATAAAGGTGAAGGACACAAACTGTAAGCTCTGCTGGCTTCCAACTTGGTGGATTGCATCACTGTATGTTACAGTGTATAGTGTTATGTACTGTATTATATAAAGGTTATGGGGCTATGTTGTTCTCCTATGTCACTTCTTTGTACTGTATATTGCAAATCAGTGAAAAAAACAGATAGAGATGCTGTAGCTCACGCAAGAAACCATCAACAAGCAATACATATCTGGTGGGATTAAGTTGCTGCAAAAGCATGTTGAAATGTTGAAAAGCATGTCAAAAGCATACAGAAATTGTTAGTTTTGTTGTATTGTCGTCTTGCTGTTGTATGTACTGTAGCTTGTTTAGCATGGTAGAATACCAAATCATGTTCCTAATGCACTGCACATGGCGAATAAAGTTGAATTGAAATGTTAGTTGAACACGCCTGCAGTCAGGTCAAGAGGTGTTTAATCTTGGAAATTAAAGGAATGGAGAATTAAAATAATTGTTATTCATTTATTTTTATGGGCAGCCACAACTCCCTGGGACATAAACGGTCTCTTGAGTCTCCACAACGAGTTAAAATGCCAGAATCCAACTATGCTGTTGCCTAGAAATGAATATTCCAGGGATTGTGTGGTACATTTCTTTTATTAGGATAAAGCCCCTTGAGATTTCGTTTTCGAGGGGGTCCTAAACATAACACTACATAATACATAGTAATGTACATGTACAATACACATTACATAATTACAGCAAAACAATAAGAGACACAACCATGACAAAACACAGACAGACAAGGGACAAACAACAACACACATTGCCAATTGAAAACATTAAAAACATCACAACCATTACAAGACCAAAATGGATAACAGAACAAGGGAAGGCGGATCTACCGGTACATACCACAATATACATACTACACTTTACAATAAACGTAATACAGTTGAATATACTAATAAGTGCAAATGGTGACAACTTCAAAGGAAACAGGAACAGTTAGTCAAAAGGTAAGAGGACAGTGCATGCTTAAAACAACCAAAAGATGAGATGGATCTAATGTTAACTGGTAAATTATTCCACTTGGATTCACTTGTCTGTGTATGAATGTTAAGGGATCCATAGGGCTTTGATATTTTAAGCTTCGCACAATGCCGTGTTTTTCCACATTGTTCATCTGGAATGATGGACAAGCCCATTCTGACTTCATACATATAGACGATGTGTTTCTCCTCCCTGGGAATGACATCCCGGACATGCAGAAAACCACGCGCACACGATTCAGGTAGTAAACAATCTCTGAACGCAAAACATTAGAGAGGATAATGACTGTCTTGAGCTAGGGGTGGTGATTGGTAAGACTACTGAGATCACGGCAACCCTGGTTTGAATAAGGACCGTTGCAGTTATGCATGAGATGGAGGGCACACGCCCGCAGTCAATCACATTTGACATGCAGTCAGGACAAGGCAGGGCAGAAGACTAGATTAGATTCAACTATATTGGCATTGCAGAATATACAAGTATCAGACGACGAAATGTCTAGCATCTAACCAGAAGTGCAAATAGTGATATAGTGCAAGACATGATATTGTAGACAAAATAGAACAGTTGACAGTTGTACAGTTAGGAAGTGATAAGTACAGTATGATAAGTACAGTAGGTAGTCAGGGTCAGGGTGGAGGAGGAGCGGTTGACCAACTTGACAAGCTGGGGTCTGTTGGTCAGGAAGTCCAGGGTCCAGTTGCAGAGGGAGATGCTGACACCAAGGTCACTGACTTTGACGACCAGCTTGGAGGGGATGATGGTGTTGAAAGCTGAGCTGAAATCAATTAACGGCATCCTTGCGTAGGTGTTGCTCGTGTCTAGAGGGTCAGGGTGGAGTGAAGTGCCGTGGAGATGGTGTCTTCCGTTGACCTGTGCTTGCAGGAGGCGAACTGGTGGGGGTCTAGTGTGTGTGTGTGGGGGGGGGGGAGTGTTAAGGTGGGTCAGGACCAACCTCTCAAAGCACTTCATGATGATGGGGGTGAGTGCAGTGGGGCGGAAGTCATTCAGGCCCACTGCAGCAAAGTTCTTTGGCACCGGCACGATGGTTCTTGACTTAAAGCACGTGGGGACAACTGCCTGGGCCAGTGACAGGTTGAAAATGTCAGTTAAAACCCCCGGCCAGCTGTGCAGCGCACGTCCTGAGCACCCAGCCAGGAAGGCTGTCAGGGCCAGGAGCTTTGAGTATATTTAATTTGCTCAGTGTGCGGAAGACTTGGGTGTCTGGTGGTGGAGAGTGTGAGGGAGGGGCTGGTCGCAGAAGAAGCAGACACATTTTAAGATGATTATTTTCTGTAATAACGTTTGTTTGATACCTGACTCCTCAAAGCGACCATGTGACCCTGGATGTGACCATGGTGCCGTTTGAGAAGAGTAGTTTCTCATGGTTAGACAATCTAATACCACTCTCCATACTCTTTTTCTTTTTCTTCTATTTTTAATCATTTCTTTTCGAAATTATTTATCTTGGCATTACACTGTCTGCTGCTGTGGGTGTATTTACATAAGTCATTACACCACAGCATTGCTGAATAGCTTTTTTTTTTGTTGCATAGGAATCAATTACACACTGTGTGGATCAGGTTGTCATTACAAATTGAGCAAATGGAGAGGAACAAAATTGCTCAGGAATGCGACCCTAGGGCCTGGGGAGACTTACACAAATCTACAGTTGAATAGCAGAGAGGAAAAAGCACAGTCTATAGGACATCTTCATTTCAGTCACTCTACAAAATTGGTCTATAACCAAGTGACCAAAAATAATCCTTTAATGGAAAAATAATCTATCTCATAGCCATAATTGTGTTTGCAACAATGACTGGAAATGTGTTTATTTGGTTTTACTACAAAGCATACGTTTAGTGTAAATACAGCACATGCAATGCAGTTTCTGCACCATCTCTCGTGTGAAGAATAGTGGTAGCTGCATCAAGTTATTGGCATATTTGTCACTGGCAGGGACTGAGGAGTTTGTCAGGATCAAGAGAAAATGATCAAATTTGCTGAGTTGGTAGTGACATTCTAATCTACACAGTGTGTAATTAATTCCTATGCAAATCAGAGACCTCATAAAAACAAAGATATGTATTCCAAAATTACATGAACTATTGTTCTTGCATTAAGATGGACTCAATTCAACTTATTGAGTAATTTTTGTTGATGACATTTTTGCATTTTGGCACATTTTAAGAGTGTCATAGGAAATGATCTGAATACTTATGTACTTTTTTCTGTATTTCTGTATTTCAATTGTAATACATTTTTCATTCTGGGGTATTGTGTGTGGATCTGTGGCAAATTATTTTAATTTAATCGATTTTAAATTGAGCCTATAACACAACAAAATGTGGTTAAAGTGAAGGGTAGGGGTCTGAATATTCTCAGAATGTCCTGTAGTCATACCCAGTCAAGGCCCCAGTCTCATACTGCATCCTGCAGTCCTCTGCACCTTCTATATGAAGTGGGTTAAGATGAGCCTGCATGCAGACAGATCCAGGTACCACAGCGTCAGTGTCTCACTGCCTTATATTATAATGCACCCTGGGCCTGGCTCTCTGTCAGCTCACTGCTTCTACTTCTCTGTCAACAAAGAGGCCAGCTCTACACACGGAGCTCTTGGATGTCATAGTTCATTGCTGTCTTACAAGCATGACTGGCTCTATTAAGGGGGTAACCAAGTCCTCTCTAAATATGGGCCCTTGCAGCTGAAAGCAATATATTGATTTCTGCAATAAAAACGGTATCTTGACTGCTCACATTTTTCAGCTGGACCTAGATGTAGACCTTGTAGTAAATGGACTTTTGAAAAATGCTCTCCGTGAGTGCGCTTTACTCATGCGACACAGTGTCACCCTAGCAAAGTGTGCCTTCAGAAATGATAGTATAAGCCAAGAATTAGCTTAACTTAAAAGCACTTTTGTCAAAATTGCCCCGAAATTGCCGACTTGAACCGATGACATTCAGGTTGCAGGTTGCTTTGGAAGTAAAAAATTATATTGCGATGAAATATGCTAACTATGACTTTTTCACGGTGTCTATCTTGATAAATGCTGATTAATTTAACTGTTCTCATGACCTATTTTGGAGGTGAGCCATCCTTACACACTTAGAATGCAGCGAACCAATGGCAAACAGGCCTCTGAACACTCCACTGACCGCCTCTCCAATCACAGTCAGGTTAGATAGCGGAGAGGCTTAGCACAAGAATTGTGCACTTTTTGAGAAAAGCCCAAATGACATTTCTACCATAATTAGTACATACCATAAGGTTTACTTTCAGATGTGGAGGGAAGTCAGATTTCACCCCAGATTTGAGGCCCGGGAGAGGTCAAATTCAAGATGGCCGCCAGTCCCCTGTGTCTAATGTTCAAACACGCTTAATTTTGCAACCAAACAGAGTAGAAAAACACCTAAGGTGTCATTTCCAACTAAGTTAGGGATGCCCGTTCATTTTGTGATACTTTTGAGATCGCCAGAATTCAAGAAAATGCATTTAGGTCAAGGTCAAGGTAAAAATCGACCTCAGAAAACACAATTAGTTGTTCTATTTTATTTATGAACTCGAAAACATACTTATAACAGTAATATAGTGTATTCCATGCGGTGTTTTCTCCATGTAGGTAAAGGTAATGTCAACTATATGACAGTACATTGAAAAGGCCGATGTTTTGAGCTGCCTAAGTGATGTCCATCTGGAGCTGAAACCACACCACACGTCACAGCAAGACAGCATTTTCCGACGCACTCGAGAGGGATGAATTATTGAGCAAGCAGCTGTTATTTCTACATTAACATAATTTCACAATCAGAAGAGTGCCCTCCCATTTCCATTCAATAAATGTTTAATTTCACATTTTGCGCCACATGGGTGCCAGGTCATTTCAATTTATTCTTCTTCTTTTTTTTTTTTTTACATATCATAAAAGTAGAAATTAGAATATGTAGAATTAACTGTAAGCACTGTCTGTCTGTCCTCATGCATCTTTACAAAGCATCTTTACAAAGCATCTTACGCGAACCCTAAGCAGAGAAATGTGTGAGCGGGGGTAAGTTTCGCAGCTGATGATAGGTTGTCAAACAAACAATGCAAAGCCTAGGCTGTTGTTGCACATTCCAACAGGGATGAGACATTCTGCGCCACACAGGCAGAGAGGGTCTCAACTTACGTGAAAAGAAGGGGAAAAGCAATTAAATCAAGTTTCATCCCAGAAAAGGCGGCGGATGGTACCCGTAAGCCTTCCCATTACACTAAGCCTGCTCGGAAACTCAATACGGATAAGAGAAACCCATATGACACTCAGCAAACTACCCTCTCTCCCTCTCTCTCTCTCTCTCTCTCTCTCTCCCCCCCCCCTCTCTCTCTCTCTCTCTCTCTCTCTCTCTCTCTCTCTCTCTCTCTCTCTCCCTCTCTCTCTCTACCCAGGCTTGAAAGGACATTAAATTACCGATCACACAGAATGGATGAATGAGTATGGCTTTAGCTTCTCCCACTTTGAAAAGGCAGCAGAGGAATGACCCTCCCCCCCCCCCCCCCCCCCCCCCCCCTTGTCTAGAGACATCAGAGAGGCTGGGGGGGGATATCTGGGATGTCAATCAACAAGGGATAGTTCACATGTTTACACCTTTTAATCAGATGGTACCTTACCCCTGGAAGGGGAGTAGTAATGTTCTTGCCTTTGATGGAGCAGTCTGTCCTTTCGCAATTTTTGCAATTGCTTTTTATTTTTTTCGTACGGTGCGTTTATTGCTTATTTTCAGCACCCACCTTTATTTGATTCCATCCCTGGTGTTCCAAAGCAGATGAAAACAACCTGAAAAAGCACAATAATATGCTATAATTTTATGTGAAGACGAAATGCATTATTAACGTAATCTGTTTGCCACAGATACCTGCAGAGCATCCGTAATCTATTTGGACCTCTCTGTGTGATTGTGAGAGTGTGTGTGTGTGTGTGTGTGTGTGTGTGTGTGTGTGTGTGTGTGTGTGTGTGGTGTGTGCGTGTGTGTGTGTGTGTGTGTGTGTATGTGTGCGTATGTGTGTGTGTGTGTGTGTGTGAGTGTGTGTGTGTGGGTGGGCGTGTGGGTGTGTGTATGCGTGTGTGTGCATGTGCATGTGCGCTTGCTGTGGGATAGATAGATGGTGTGTGTCAGTGGTCCAGGTATGTTTTATGGAGCAGATCTATCAGATCTATCCTAACACCAGACATTGTTTTTTCACAATACAAAGCGTGAGCCTGTCAACAACACAACAACTGAGATTTAGCTACAGCACAAGGAATCTATGAAACGTGCAAGCTGCTTTATTAAAGATAAGAGTAAAAAAATTGGGCGAGTTTTCAAAATCCACTACTTACAAAGCCATCAACAATCTGGCCCCCTCCAACCTTGCCGACCTCGTCCCCCTCCACACCCCCTCCCGTTGCCTCAGGTTTGACGACCAAACCACCCTCAAGACCACCAGGACCAAGCTCCGGACCTGGGTTGATAGGGCCTTTTCAGCCGCAGCCCCGTCCCTCTGGAACGCCCTCCCCAACCACATCAGACAGGCACCCACCTCTTCAAGCTCGCCTTCACCAGTTAACCCTCTCCCCCTCCCCTTCCTATGTGTCCCCAGCACTACCTTAATTAGGCCCCTATACTTTCTTTTATTTATTTTTTGTTTATTTTTTAGTATTACCACTCAATCTTCTCAGTTTGTGAAGCGTCTTTGAGTGTCTAGAAAAGCGCTCTATAAGTCTAATGTATTATTATTAAGAGTGACCCAACGAGGGGGGTAGTGACCTGCAGGTAACCTAGAGACTAGAGAGGCTGACCGGCAATCGCCTCGATCCCCACCCCAGGACAAACAAACAAACAAACTGGAGGGTGGCTGGCATCATAGCTAAGTTGCCTACACTGCTGTTGTGCCCTTGAGCAAGGCACTTAACCCTTAATCGCTCCAGGGGCGCTTGGGGTGGGCTGAACCACCTCTGTTGTGTTGTTGTTGAACGTCTCTGACATTGCTAATGTTATCTGTTAACAGCTATTGTTAAATGTGTATGAGGTCAAAGTAACACAAGGAGTTTGACATTGATAGTTGTCGACTCCCTACTCAAATGATCAGAATGTGTGAATACTTTATACTGCAATGAATACTTTAATGAATTCATAATGGATTTATAATATTGAATGCTTTGGGAAAAAAGACAGGGAGTGAGTGAACCTTAGTGCACCGAGCAGATGGCCTTCGCAGGGTTGAATTCCTTTGACATCGCTTTGATATTCTGCAGAATGATTTATATTAAAGGCAGTATAATTGTATTTCTCAGAGAGAAAGAGAGGCTTTCTTGAGTGCTTATATCTTTGATGAAATAGCTAATTGGGCCCTAAGCTGCTAGTTTTATAGAGAAACACAGCTCCAGAACCAATAACATTGCTGCAATATTCTATTTTACGACATGAGTAGATGTAGGTGTGTAATGTAGACAATGTTGAATTGAAAGTCCATGTTAAACTGCTAGCCAAAAGTATTCTAACCCTCTCAACTGCTGTAGCAAAATGGAATGACAGGGGCTTGGCAGGTGGCAACATTACTGGTACACAGACAACATCTAAGGTACAGTAAAGAGTAAGAAATTATGATTTCAGGGATAACTTTCCTTTAATGTCACAATTGGGAATTGAAACAGCAAATTAGATGTGAAAGCATTGTCTGTGTTGAGCAATAGTAAAAGTAACCAGGGAGACAAGCTATGCGACTGTCCTCAAAAGTGATTTTGTTTTTGCAAAAATTGTAATGAGGGTTGAGATTCCAGCAGAATACTGATGAACAGCACCACTTTTTGTTTTGTTGAATAACTTTTAAGTCTGTTAGATAGATAAATAAATAGATAACAACAGACAATCGTGGTATGCGTGTCTGTCATGAGAGTGAGGAGGGGGCTAGAGGGAGGCGTTCAGAGTCCTGATGGCTATGGGGGAAAAGCTGTTAGAATGAAAGGGCAGATTTTTCAACTATTGTACAGTACAGTACATGTAACGTATGTGTTTTTTTTATTTTTATGGATGAACTATCCCTTTAAAGTTAATTTAATTCCAAAATGTTCCCCCATCGTATGCCCTTGTTCACTGATCCAAAGCTAAACTCATACGCTGTTTTGAATCCACTGTCATTTCCTCACATTCACAGACTTCACGTCTCAGGAAAGCTAATGCCACTGTGTGATGTCACCTTTCGAGTTTCCAAGAGCACATTATTATAGATTATTACAAGCATGTTAGTCTTCAATTAGCCTCCTGGCTAAATCCGGCATATTTACACTTATGCATTGTCCCTTCTTAAATAAACTGAAATTGAAATTGAAATTGAACTTGTATTCAGACTGTTTCATACTTACCCTTGTTATATGCGTGGCCAGTTACAGAGAAAGCTTACAGTTAGGCATTTGCTTGAATATGACTGCCAACAATCGATTATTCACGATGACCTTAGCAGTAGTGTTACGTTACGTGATCTTTTCTTTCGGTCAAGTGTCTAAGATATCTTGTTTTAGCTCTATCACAACACTTGTCCATCATACCATAATCCGATGTTTCTCAAGCCTAATGGCCCATAGGGCAGGAGCCTATCTCCTATTTCCGTAACGTGAGGCGGCTTGATGGACAAGTACACCCCCTGGACATGACGCTGGTATGTCGCAGGGTCTTACCCCCCCCCCCCAATCCAAGCCTTAATGCTGAGTGTCAAGCAGGGAGACATCAGGTATACATTTTATTGTCTTTGGTACGACTCGGCCAGGGATCGAACTCACAACCTCCCGATCTCAGGGCGGACAGTCTGACCGCAAGGCCACTGAGTCAGAAACGTCAACAAATATGACTCACTCACTGGGGCTCCACCCAATCTGACATTGAGGAATGTCTATGCGGGTGTTGTGCAGGTGACAGGTATGAGGTAATTATACTGTGTCGAAGAGGAAAATAAGCACATCTTTCTACAATACCTCACTCCTGCCACCTGCACAAAGGCAGAGAATAGGGACATCTGCATGGATGCCTGCATTCAGTCACCAGAAATTGTTAGTATGCAAATTGTTTGGTAAAATCAGTACCCTTCACACCAGGTGAAGTGGTTGGGGAACTTTATTGTGGAAACAAATATTACATATTCATCCCCATGGAGAATAATATTCAGAGCCGTGTGTAACCAAGGAGACAGAGTTTCCAAGGGGAGCAGTGTTTATTTGATGGTATTTATGTTTGAGACACATTGCTGTGGAGATGAAGGGAAAAACAATTAGAATTGTCTATCAACTCCAAGGTCTAAACATCCAGGTAAATAAGGAGACTGGTTTCTAACAGAAAACTCTGTAATGAAAGAATAAATCACTGCACACACTGAGGTCAATTTGAACAAACAGTTTATCTAATAATAATATTTTTGTTCCTCTCTCTCTGATGTTCCGTCAATCAAAATGTAAACAAACACACACAATAATCACAATACAGGACCCCCGAAATGGTTCAACAAGAGAAATAACAAACTAAATAAAAATGGGTACTCAAGTAAAATAAAAATGTGTTTCTGAGTGCACTCAGATGCATAATAGGTGCATAATATGTTTCCTCTCTTACACTTGCACAAATGACGCAACGGAATACACCTGGCGCACCGGAAACACCTGTCAAGCCAATCGTCCCATTACTTTTTTGGATAGGGGGACTATGCATGTTGCAATTATAAAAACTGTTGTAATTTATCAACAATGAAACCAATTATGTACACATGCAATATGCAGGGCTCTCAAGTCTCACGCATTGGGCGTGAGACAAGGTGTGGCGTGTGAGCGTGTGAACGGGTTGAAATGCGTGTGTCTCACGCCCAATGCGTGAGACTTGAGAGCCCTGAATATGTCATCAAATAAATGCTGACAATCTCAACTTTAACCTCATAGTAATTGTTTGATTTTGTTCTGTTGTTTGGAGCCAAAAGAAGAAACAATGTTTCACTGTCCTATTACTACTGTTAGACTGTGTTAAATAAGGCTTACTGCTGCTGGTCAATATCAGCTTATTTTTCTTGCTTTTGAATATTTAGGACAGTGGTCCCTCCCTGCTAATGACTCATGAGGCCTATCCTTGACCAGCACGTTCCTGTTCTGTAGTGTTACAGCCTCCTCCCTCCACTGCTGTCTTGTTCTGATTCTGTGCTGCAGGATGGCAGTGGGGAGAGGAGGCCTGATTGGTTGATGCAGCACACCTGTGCCTGTGCCTACTTAGGCTGTGCTGGTTCACCAGTCTCTCTCTCTCTCTCTCTCTCTCTCTCTCTCTCTCTCTCTCTCTCTCTCTCTCTCTCTCTCTCTCTCTCTCTCTCTCTCTCTCTCTCTCTCCCCCCCCCCCTCTCTCTCTCTCTCCCCCCCTCTCTCTCTCCCCCCCCCCTCTCTCCCCCCCCTCCCTCCATACAGGAGCACATTTTGATCATTTGTTAGTGGCAAAACCAACCCTGTCCAACCCTTTCCTGTGTTTACACTTACAGTTTTTCCTGGTTGTTTAAACAGATTTTTGGGAACATCAGACACAATGTGCACAATCTCTAACTCATTTACCAACTGCTAAACCAATTCTGCTAAACTCCAAGCACATTTTCCTGCTTTAGACTCATCTTCCCATTCCATACCACACATTTCCTGCTTTAGACTCATCTTCCCATTCCATACCACACATTTCCTGCTTTAGACACATCTTCCCATTCCATACCACACATCTTTCAGCTCACTAAACACAATTCTCCATATCTTGCACACTCTTCCTGATTTTCCACTCCTGATGTTCACTCAGAACACATTGCCAATCACATTCCTAAACTCCAAAGGCTGTTGTACACTTTGCAATCATCCATTTGGATGATTGTGGATGAGATCTTGTGGCCAGGCAGGGACCAGAGGGAGGATGCAGCCTAGTTTTGTTTTGTTTACGTTTGTTTATATATTCTCATTTGCTGTAATTCCATTTCCTGTTTTCATCCTTCATGTTCATCATTCATGTTTGCCCTGACATACAGTAGTCTATGCATAGATTTGGGGCACAAATAAAATATAATTCGATGGCAAAATATTGTGTTTTCTCTTTGGGTATACAGTACATACAACAATATATGTCGATATTTCACATCCAACAGGTGAAACACTGAACATGCAAAGTCCTGATTCCACTGCTAAGGCATTCCTACAGTGTTTTCCATTCATATATAGTGTTTTCCATTTTGCACATCAGTGTTCAATGAGTGCTTGGAATGTCTACTCGTATGATGTATGTGTTTGAGTTTTGAGGGCAAAGTGTGCTTGTGCAAAGGAAGTATAGGATTTAGCATTTTGTGCTTGAGTTTTGAGGGCAAAGTGTGCTTGTGCAAAGGAAGTGTAGGATTTAGCATTTTGTGTGTGAGTCTTGAGATTTGTGTTTAGGATTTTGAGGGAGTGAGGTAGTGAATCAGGGAATCTGTTTAAACAACCAGGAAAAACTGTAATAACATTCCACATGCAGATGACTCACCAACACCCTACACCATTTATTATACTGACTAACACATCCCATCTTTATTGTGCTTACTTGAGTCTTTAGTGATGAATAAAACATAGATTATTTCCTTTACCCTTGACTTGTCTCGGTTTTTGTCACTTGCTCTGAGCCGGGTTAGTGAGTCTAGAGATTATAACCATGGGTTTGTTTGCTGTTGGGTGGTGGTGGACTTTCACTTTGTAGTATAATAATAATAATAATAATAATAATAATAATAATAATAATAATAATAATAATAATAATAATAATAATAATACTACTAATAATAATAATAATGATAATGCATTTTATTCAAGGACACCTTACAGAGCATAATTTTAAAACAAGCAACAGATTCAAACAGGTTCAAACAAACAAAAACAACCAAAACAAAATACTTAAAAACAACCATCAGTTAAAAATATGCCAGTTTAAAAAGGTGGGTTTTCAGGCAGGATTTGAAGGTGGAAAGAAAATCAGTGTTGCGGATGTCTTGTGGGAGAGAGTTCCAGAGACGGGGGGCAGAGTGACTGAAGGCTCTAGACCCCATAGTGGTCAGACAGGCGGAAGGTATAGTGAGTATAGGGATTGTCATGCTCTTGATCTCAAACCCACCTGTAGCAGTGGAATGGAGAATCCTTCCCCAGATAGTGAGGCATGTGACCTTCACACTCCTCCTACTGCTGGTAGCTGCTGCCATAGATGTTGAGCGACGTTTTGAGTGAGTCCTCAAAATACTTGAGGAGCGATTCCTTTCTAATGCTGTCAACAGCAGAGTGCTGACCAGCTCACAATATCGTGACAAAGGCTGCGGGAGGCTTACAGTCACTGCTGGAATTACTGGATCGCAGCTGTTACACTCGCAATGTTAGCTGACAGCTAGAACATCCAGGTTTTTGTGTGGTTTTGCATACATGCTGATGGGTGCAGTTGTGAAAGCAATAACTGCCTCATGTATGCAATAACTGCCTGCAGTCTGCGACCCCGTACAACCCCACTAGACGCTGCGTATATTCTCTGCTGATTATCTGGCAAGCCTGTGCTACAGCCACCTCTGGCAGGGCTGTACTGCAGTCTCCTTCAAACTCCTTGTTTGTTTTGAGGTCGTTTTGCCTAAGCTCTATAAATGCATTAAACGCATGTTCAATGGGATTTAAATCTGACGATTGATTTATTTGGCAGTACGTTTGGATCGTTGTCAATTTGGAAGGCGTTTGCTTGTACTCCAGCAGACAAGATGTTTCTGTACACTTCAGAATACATTCCTCTGCTGCTGCTGTCAGCAGTACTGCAACACCATCAATTAAGACAAGTTAGACAGTTCTTGTGGCAGCTATACACACGCCCAAACCATAGCACCCCCTCCACCATGTTTCACAGATGAGGTGGTATCCGAGATACCCACGTCTGCTTGACCTAGGCCTCCTGATGAATCAAGCCAAACACTTTCTCATTCCCAACGGTGACCTCGTTCAGAGCTTCCCTCACCCCAATTCCGACACACGGCCTCGAACAGAATCAGTAGCAGAAACAAACCGTTCGCCCTCACTCTGGGGGAGGGAATAGGCCCGCTGGAGGGAAGGCATCCAGGAGCGCGCATGTGGGTCTTTGCTAGTCTGCTAACCCCCCAGCACTGCGTCTCCTGAGACGTTTACTACCACCCAGCACTGTGTCTCCTGAGACACCTGCTTCCCCCTATTATGTGTCTTCTAAGACTTCTACTACCCCCTTGTACTGTTTCTCCTAAGATTTCTACTACCCCCTTGTACTGTTTCTCCTAAGATTTCTACTACCCCCCTGTACTGTTTCTCCTATGATTTCTACTACCCCCCTGTACTGTTTCTCCTATGATTTCTACTACCCCCTGTACTGTTTTTCAAGCGTTGTAATGTATTTCTTTCTTCTTCTATCACAACGACTGCCAACGGCCCCTGGCCTGAGCTAGATCACGCTTCCTGCTACGACTGGTGAATTGATGATTCACTTGCTTAGCCAAATGTATTGATTGTAAGTCGAATTTGGAATAAGGCGTCTGCTAACTGCCAAAAATGTAAATGTAAATGTAGTCTGTGCCTAGCAGAGCACTGTGATCTATGCGTTTTCCTGGGAAGTGTAGTTTATTTGTATTTAATAATGGGCCTATATGTTTGCTCCTGACTGTGGGGCAAGGTATTTATGACCTCCTGGCCCCTCCCCCTGACCTGATAGGACCACTGGCTGTGACTGCATCTTGACCAAGTTTATAAGTAAGGATGTGGGCTCTGGCCCTGCCTCTCTTCTCCCTCACCTCTTGAGCAAGCAGCTCCCTCTCTCTCTCTCTCTCTCTGTCCCCTCCCCCTCTCGCTCTCTCTGTCTCTCTTTGCCAGACCAGCGTCCATCTTTGATGTCTGTGTACTTTTGCATTTTGAATAAATGGTCTTAAACTGCTCAATAACTGTTCTTCATTTTAGTAGCCAACAGGTTAGGAATTTACGACAGAAGCAAACATATCTCCTTGCAAGCATCACCGACCTGTAACCAGGCGTGATTGAATAGGGGGTTTCAGTGAAAGGTACACAGGAGTGGGTGTCCCATAGTGAAGAGTCGCATTTGTAATCTTTAGTTTCTTGAATGAATGGTCTTTATTGTCATTGATATAGTACAGGTACCAAACAACGACATTTGGGAGGGGGGGGGCTCCCCTGGTGCTAGGAAACAAAAAAACACACAAAAAAACGCATATTCTTGATCGCATGTGAGCCTCTCTTCAAACCCCTGCTGAAATATTACATAGAGCTCTCTCCCTTTGAACTCTCTGTGCATTTAATGTTATAGCATAGCACACTATTAACCATGTTGGCACGTAACACGCAATCAAAAACAACATTCTACATTTAATTCCTATCTTCAATGTGAACATCTTGACACGTTCTGGAGCAAAAATGGTGGCAATTAAAATTCTCAATCTGGTTTGCTGAACTGTGTTAAGGCTCTGCAAAAGACCAGACTGCATCCAACAACCATTATCAGTTGTTCACATACCTTAGATACAGTATAATAATAAGAATAACTTGTTTGTATAGCACTTTTCCTGTAAACGTTGCAGCTCAAAGGTCCTCTAACACGGGCCTCCTCATCCAACCCAGCGCCAAACTCCGGACCTTCGGGTACAGAGCCTTCAGTGTGGCAGCCCCCACCCTCTGGAACTCTCTACCCAAGGATATCCGCGACTCTCCAACCCTGGACATATTCAAAGCTGCCCTTAAAAAAAATATATATATATATTCACCATTGCATTCAACCTGTAGTCTGCATGTCAGCTTATTAGTTCATTCTTCCAGTCTTACCCTTCTAGCTGTTTCACTGTTTCTTGTTTTGTGTGTTTGTCTCTCTGGCTCTGTTCTGTTTGTCCCATTCCCTTGTAAAGCGACCTTGGGTCTGTGAAAGGCTATATAAATGTTATTATTATAATAACAATATATTATTAGTATTAAGGCAATTCAATCATTCAAAATACGTTTGCGTACAACATTTGTATTATTATTATTATGATGATTATTATTATTATTAAGTCTCATGGAGGTACAACGAAGGATTCTGCAGCTTAAAAACGTCTACATATTTGGGTATGATGGTCTATGACAGGGATGAAGTGAGAATCACTATGTTTATGAAGTCTCACATCCACACATACGGAGACGATGATAAGGATGAAACTAAATAGCGTCTGATAGAGATGTTATCTGATAGCCCGGCCAGGCACTTAGATGAATAAGTGAGTCACTCTGTGTTTTTTTTCCTCTTCTTCTGCCACATCTGTCATTTGGAGATGAGTTACACCTCCCTCCCCTCCCCCCCCCCCCCCACCTCCTTCTGCTCATCATGATCGAGAGTCTGTCAATGAGAGAGAAAGGCGAGAGAGGGTGTGGTGTGTGTGTCACCCTGTGTTAACTATGTATCTGTGTGTTTTGCTGGTGGCAGGTTCACTCTCAAGTTCCCACCAACGACCCTTGACCTTCGGTGTGTGCTGTTTCCATTCTTCGCTCTGAATCGGCAGCGAGGCAGACGTATATCGACCTGTGTTGGTTAATTAGGTGCCATGATTAGGTACGACTAAAGCTCATCCCTCAGACTGTGCTGTGCGGTGAGAATGTTGCTAACGGGTGAAGAATTTCTCAATTCTATTCTTATTCTTTGCAATCTTTTAGGTGTTTTTTTCCTTTGATAAATCTTTATTCACCGGTCTTTGAATGGAAGAACATTTGAGAACACCGCAGCCTGAAAGTGGTTGTATTGATTTCTCAAAACTGCTGCCAGGGAGATGTCTGGGGAACATTGTGTACATATTTTCTGATTCCTTTTCAATTTCTTTCTCAATGATATGCCCTAATCAATGGTTCTGTCTAAAAATAAGTTGTCGTTAACCTCGTTTCCCTCTAGTTCTTGCCAATCCGAAGCATTTCGATGATAAGGATCATATACTGTATATAAGTCTACTAGTCCATATGTTTATATGTTTATGAAAGTACACAGTTACATGCATGATATGTTTATAAAAGTACACAGTTACATGCTAACTCCCCCCTGTCTATATACCCCCCTGTGAATAGGCCATATAGTGTATAGTGTAAGTATAGAAGTTCACATTATAGATACATTCTCAGATGTCTACCGACCACTTATCCCCCTATGTATAATTTATATCCCCCCCCTATTTATGTCTCATTCTTGTTTTCGTTTTTTTTATTATCTTAAATGTGTTTGTTTGTTTGTTAGCACCTAGGGTTTGCATTTGAATTTCGTTGTACCTGTTACAATGACAATAAAGAACATTCATTCATTCACTCACTCACTCACTCATTCATTCATTCATTCATTCATTTCCAACTATTAAGATAGGACAGTTATCCATCACCTCTCCTCTCCCTGTTGCTGATTCCTAATCAGAGTCAAGACGGATGACATGTCAGCTATATACATTTCACTCAGGCAAGTGAAAATGACAGCCCCAAAATTGAAACAATGTCAGAGATGTAGCAAACATTCATCATGCTGGATTGGCTTGTATTCATATGGCACTGCGCCAGTGACAATAAGACCAGGAGACAGACAACCAGAGCTCTTGTTTTCATCTGCAAGGGAAGTACGCCCGGACACATCACAGTGAGATGCACGCTGAGTGGTTTACTAGTGCTGAGGTTTTGCAGTAGAAGTGTTACATATCAAGCTAGCTCTTCTTCCTCTGGTCAATAATGCTGGGGAGATTAATTATTTAACAGTCTCCACAAACCGTCCAACCCCCCCCTGCCCTATTCTTCTTTATTATTGTTCTCCCTCTCTTTCTTTCTTTTTTTTCAAGTAATTTTTTCTGAGTTGGGCAGTCCCACTCATATTTTATCATTTTATTGGACAGATAACGTGAAGACAGACAGGACAGTAAGGAGAAGAAGGGAGAGAGAGGGCATGTCAGCAGGGCATGGGCCGGATTCTAACCCATGCCGACATTGGCATAATGTGGCCATGGTGCTAGACCACTGGACTACCCCAGGCCATGGTGCTAGACCACTGGACCACCCCAGAAGGTGGTACTAGACCACTGGACCACCCCAGACCATGATGCTAGACCACTGGACCACCCCAGGCCATGGTGCTACACCACTGGACCACCCCAGCCCATGGTGCTAGACCACTGGACCACCCCAGGCTTGGTGCTAGACCACTGGATCACCCCAGGCCATGGTGATAGACCACTGGACCTCCCCAGGCCATGGTGCTGGACCACTGGACCAGCCCAGGCCATTGTACTGGTACTAGACCACCCAAGACCACTGGACCACCCCAGGCCATGGTGCTAGACCACCGGACCACCCCAGGCCATGGTAATAGACCACAGGACCACCCCAGGCCACTCTCCCTCTCTTTCTGTAGTTCTCATGGTTCTGCTTTCCTTCAATCATGCATCTCCCTGCTCCTTTATATCACGGTCTCCTTCGAAGTCATCATCTCTCTCACAGCCGTTCGTTTCCCTTTCCGGGTGTCGGTTGTCAAACAGCTTCTACTGAATGTTACTGAGGAGGAAGCTGAGCCTCAGGATCGGTGTGTCCCACTCTCCTCAGGAAAGGGAGATGTGAGGTGTTTGTTTCAGGCTGCAGTAATTAGCTGCTCACCTCTACCGGCAAATTGAGAGAGATCATTATGCACCTGTTGAGTGTTATTCAGGGAATACGCTTCCAGCAGGTTCTCTCTCTCTGCCGTGGTAAATGGAAAGCCGCAGACATTGTCAAGTGACTTGAGTCCCCCTCCTCCTCCTTCTCTCTGGGAACTGAACTTGGAGAGCCATATGAGTTTGGATGATACCGCTGGAGAGTAGAGAAAACATTTTAGAGTTTGATTAAATTCAGCAAAGCCCATCCATCTTTTTCCTGTCAGGTTCTAGCCCGAGCTGGTCACTGTCAACTTCCCTCCCTTGGATTAGCGGATGAATGTGCTGGCGTTTTTATTTTTTCATCTCTTTCTTCGTCTCATTCTCTCCATTTCTCCCACCCCCCTGTAAAATCTCTCCCAAACCGTGCCCGACTCGCTTTAAACTCACGTCTGTGGTGTCGAGAGTTGCTTCGTTAGCCTTTTCAGATCAACTTTAGCTTTTAATTAGAATGAGGCCACATGAAGACAATGTTTTTCAGGCAAAAACATTTGTTTAATCTTTTCAGATCCTTTAGCCTAGACTGGTCTGTCTATTTATAATCTGCTCTCAGCGACGGAAATGATAATAGCCCCGTATGCAAATCCAATCCACAGTCTCGACCAGAAAAGCGCAGCGCATTTAGCCATATCCACAGCATCCTGACAGTACGGTGACAATAGGCGGTACAAAAGCTCATCTACTGATGGATGCAGCCGCAAGGCCAGGAGAGGCATTGTCCCCTGTTTTCGTTTATGCAAATGTGTCTGTCTCATCGCTCAGCGTTGACGTGACAAGGATGGCTTGTCACCTTCTCCTTATTCAAATGGAGTTTAGTTTTTTTAGCTCATCACGCTATTGAGAGAGAGGCTCCTAGAGAGGGGTTGCTGTTTTTCTCGACTGACAGAATGTTTGTCTGAATATGCAGCCACACAGAAAGGGAGGTTGAAAACGCTCTCATTAGCTGTTGTGTTGTGTCCTGGGTCGCTGGATACTCTGCCTGTTGTCCGGATAATAATGGACGATAGTCTGCAGGGTGCTTTTAAGAGGATGCATTGGGAGATTATGCTTGAAAGGTACTTTTGGGGCATTAACACTTTCAAGGCAAGGCAAGGCAAGTTTATTCGTATAGCACATTTCATACAACAGGGGCAATTCCAAGTGCTTTACATACAGCATAAAAAAATACAAGAGGAGGATAATAAGAAAATAAAAGTGACAAGAATATATATATATATAAGAAATAAATAGATAAAACATTTAATGAGATAATAAGACATAGATAAAAGTGTTAGTGTTTAATCATAACTACTGCAGACATTAAGGTTTTTAGCTTAGTTTTAAATATTTTTAGAGTTTGGTGTGTTTGATTTCTTCAGGGAGTTTGTTCCAGGAGCACACGGCAGAGTGACTGAAAGCTGCTTCACCGTGTTTTGTTTTCACTCTTGGAATGATTAGCTGATTAGTCTCAGCTGACCTTAGGGGCCTTGCTGGAATATAGGGTGGGAGGAGAACTGGGAGGAGATTTTGGTCCAAGACCATTTTGTTTTCATTCACAATCAAAAGGTCGATGGACTTGGAAGGTTTGTAAGCAGAGCTCTAGCGTTTGCATGCAGCTAGCGTATACCGTGGTCTTTTTTCACTGTCTAGCCATAACACAGAGACAATATGGGCTTCCACTAAAGAGCGCTGCACAACACTAACATCATGTGCACAACATCATGACCGTTGTGGTAATTCTGTGTCGCCACAAAGTGCATACTTTGCACTCCAAAGGGAGTTGGCGAATATGAAGTTTCATATTCAATCATTAAAATAAACAAAATTCCACTTATTCAATGTATGGTAATATTGGGATGGGGAAAATAATAATAATAAACTAGCATACAATAGGTCTTGTCAGCCCACCCCCACATTGCATGATTAATCACAGTCCACATCCCTATCCTCCATACACATTGCAGGTTCAAACATTGCGCTACACAATGTGACGGCCCTGGCCCCATATTGTGTCCTGGCCTGTAATAAACATCTGTTTCCCTGTCTGCAGAGAGTACTCCTGCTGGACAGGGTTACTAATCACCAGAATGCAGGTCAGCTGGTGGACAGCTGATTGTGCCCCACCTGGTTCCAGGATCCAGGGCATAAAAGATCTATGCAGGCCTCAGTATTGAGGCCCCCTTCTAGGCACCATTATTCTTTATTATATTTAGTTTGTTCCTTGTTTCACACCATGCAACACTCACCTCACCACTTTCCACTACACTCACATTACACCACTGATTTACTGACTACCACACCTCATCTTATTATTGTTATATAGGCCTCATTTAGTTTACAATAAACATTTTCTTATCATTACTTACTAAGATCGTGTGTGTGTCTCCCGTTTTTGTCATGGTCATGAGCCTGGCCGTGACAAATTGGGGGCTCGTCCGTTTTCGTTTTTCTAGCATTATTTTGATCACCTTTTGGTAAGTAAATATTGCTTTTTTTCTATTGAATTCTACCCGGTCGTTTGACTTTTTTGCTTAATTGATGGTTAAAACATTGTGGTTCATTACTTGTGGTGCGACTCCCATGGCTTGTTGCCTTGATTGGCAGGGGGTGCCTTGTTAAGTTAATAAACGCGTGTCTCTGTTAGTAGCCTAGGCAGAGATTTTGGTGAATGAACTGCAAACTGGTGTCGTAGTCAATTCCCCACCAGTTCAAAATTATCGCCTGCGGGTGTTTTTTTTGAAAGCCTTGAGTGGCATATTAAGCATTTTGGAGACACACTTATCGCATTTTTGTATATAATAGCCTATTGTTAATTGATCTGCGCGATCGTTTTGTTTGTAATGGTGCTTAGATAGTTTTTTTTTTCTATTGGGGCAAGAGGGTGTATACAATTGGCTGTCAGTTGCGCACATGTAGGCTACGGGGCTGCCCTGGTAGGCTTACGGTCTCTCTCCTTTGAGTCTGGCTGAGCGTTTTTCTGTAGTGTTGCGGTACGGCGGCTAGAGCAATTGTCTCGGGGACACATTCTTAGCTGTCAGGTGGGCGACCAGCTTGCTGGGGGTCTAACCGGGCTGACGAGTTAGTGTTTAAAGATCCTCCCGCTAACGCATGAAGACTAGGGTTGAGCTTACTCAGTCAGGTCCTGGGGTAGGCAGTCAGATAGGGGCATGCTCCGTTGCGAGGTTGTCAATTTCCTCTGATGCGCGCTGAGTTGTCAGTGTATACGTCATCTTGGGTCCATAGGCCTACATTGTCCTGTACTTAATATTGTGATTTAATAAAATAAAAATGTCTGGAGTAGAGGGGTTTATAGCAGCTCCATCCTATGACTTATTGTACCGTTTTACTAAAGCTCAATTGTTATTGGTTGCAAAACATTATGATGTAGCGGTGGTAGAACAAAAGAAACATGAGCTTAGGGCATGTTTAGAGTCGAAACTGGTCGAGATGGCAATTTTGCCACAGCCTGTCAAGGGTTCATCTTCGCCTGTTGCTAAGCACCCTTTTACATTTGACCAGGAAAAAGAATTGCTCAAACTGAGATTAGACCAGGAATTTGCACTTGAGAAAATGAAATGTGAAATCCAAATGCAAACTGTGGAGTTAGAGAGACATAGGTTGAATTTGATTGAAGGCGGTAAAATCAGTAGTGAAGTCTTAAGTAGTGGGGGTTCTTTTGCTTCCAGGGGAGCAAATAGAGGCTTATTTGATATAGCAGGAAACTTGAAACTTTTACCTAAATTTAATGAAAGGGATCCTGACTTGTTTTTTTCGTTGTTTGAGCGCGTCGCTGACACTCGTGGTTGGCCAGATGCTGAACGCACCCTCATGTTACAATGTGTTTTTACAGGTCGAGCACAGTTGGCATATTCGTCCCTGAGCCGTGAGGATTCTCTGATTTATGAGAAAGTGAAGTCTGCAGTGCTTAAATCTTATGAACAGGTTCCGGAGGCCTACAGACAGAAATTTAGGAATTGGAGGAGAAACAAGAGTCAGACACATCTTGAGTTTGCAAGAGAATTAGTTTTGCATTTCAATCGCTGGTGCAAGGCGTCTGATGTAGATGATTTTGATGATTTGTGTGATCTGATTGTACTGGAGCAATTTAAAAATGCTATTCCCCAGAATATAGCCACTTATATTAGTGAAAAGCAGGTGACTACTCCTGCTGAAGCTGCTGCGTTGGCAGATGATTTTACATTGACTCATAGCAGGGGTAAGTTTGGAGAGCCGCGCATGTTTGGTGAGTCTCGCGCTTATGTGCCAGAGTCTGGGTTTCAGAGGAGTACCTTTGGTTTTGATATGCCACCTGCTGGTCAGTCAGTTGCAACTGATTTTGGTCGTAGAGGTCAGAATAGTTCAAGGAGTTATGAGAATCAGAATAGTTCAAGGAGTTATGAGAATCAGAATAGTTCAAGGAGTTATGAGAAAGTGTGCAGTCACTGCCATAAAAAGGGGCATGTTAAATCTGAATGCTATGCTTTAAAGTCTAGAGGTAAGCCTTGGGCTCCAGTGTCTCATGGGGATGGGGCTAAAGGGGCTGGTTGCGCGGCGCCGGTGGTGCAGCGGGTTAAGTCTGCTGCCCAAGCCTGTGATTCGCTGTCCCAGGTGCGCTCTACACATGTTGAGTCTCCACAATCCTCTGACCTTGAATCTTACTTGCCATTCCTTACAGATGGTTTGGTGTCCCTCGTCGGTGGGGATGAGAAGGTCCCAGTAAACATTTTACGGGATACTGGGGCATTTGATTCGTTTATTTTAGCTTCTGCTTTGCCATTTTCTGATGCCTCTGACACAGGTGACTCCATTCCCATTCGTGGTATGGGTTTGGCTGTATTGCATGTTCCTCTGCACAGAATAATTCTTTCATCTGATTTGTTTCAGGGTGAGATGACTGTGGGTGTGCGCCCAGCGTTGCCCTGTGAGGGGGTGACCATGATCATGGGTAATGGCTTGGTTGGTGCACGAGTGTGGGCAGATGTGGCGCCACCTGTGGTGGTTACGTCTGTGCCAGTATTTAAAAGCAAGCCTGATGAAAGTGAACGGGAGTTTCCTGAGGTGTTCACTGCGTGTGCCGTAACTCGTGCCATGAGCCGTGCCACGCCTGACCCTGACAAAATGGTGGATGATGTGGAGCATGTGATATCACTGTCTGATTTTCCCTTGTCTGTCCCTCACAGTGAACTGGTGAGAGAGCAGCGGGCAGATCCAAGTCTGAAAGAGCTGTTTGAGGGAGCTCTCCCTGCTGGGGGGGTGAGGAACAGCGCCCATGCCTATTTCATTCACAATGAGGTATTGGTGAGGAAGTGGGTTCCCCATGGCGTTGAGTTTGTGGGAGACCCCATTTACCAAATTGTTGTGCCCTCCAAGTATCGCAGCTTGGTTCTGCAGGTGTCACATGATGAGGGTGGACACCTAGGAGTTTCTAAGACCTATGATCGCATCCTCCGTTACTTCGTTTGGCCTCGCCTTAAGAGGGATGTGGCAGCCTATGTAAAAACATGTCATACATGTCAGTTGACAGGAAAGCCGAATCAGAGCATTACACCGGCTCCATTGAGTCCGATTCAGGCAACCAGTCAACCGTTTGACCATCTCATTATTGATTGTGTAGGTCCCCTCCCTCCGTCTCGTACTGGGGCTAAGTATTTGCTGACAGTTATGTGCCAGGCTACCAGGTATCCTGCGGCTTATCCCTTACGCAATATCACCACCAAGTCTGTAGTCCGTGCCTTGACTCAGTTCATTTCAATCTTTGGCATACCAAAAATCATCCAGTCTGACCAGGGTTCTAATTTCTCTTCCCATCTGTTCGCTCAGGTCCTGAAACAGCTGCGCGTTAAGCACAACAGGGCGTCAGCCTATCACGCGCAGAGCCAGGGCGCATTGGAGCGATTCCATGCAACTTTGAAATCTTTGTTGCGCGCCTACTGTACTGAGCTGGACGGAGATTGGGAGGAGGGGCTTCCTTGGATGATGTTAGCCGCCAGGGAGGTGAGCCAGGAAAGTACGGGTTTTAGTCCCAATGATCTGGTGTTCGGACACACAGTACGTGGCCCCTTGGCCGTTATCCAAGATGATTGGAAAGAGTCCGAACCACCAAAAAACTTGCTTAGTTACGTACTCGGCTTTAAGCATAGGCTTTATGAAGCCGGTGAGCTGGCAAAAGAAAAACTAGCTAGTGCACAAAAGAAAATGAAACGCCTTTATGACCGCCGAACTGAGCCACGGAAGTTTAGCCCGGGTGATCAGGTTCTGGCACTCTTGCCCATGGTTGATTCCCCCTTTTGTGCTAAATTTACTGGTCCACATACTGTAGTAAAGCAAGTGTCTGATCTTAATTACCTGATTGCTACACCTTTGCGTAGGAAGCCTAATCAGCTCTGCCACATTAATTTATTGAAACCGTATTATGACCGTGTGTCTGATTCTGTGGAGCAGGCGTCAGTTCCTGTTCGTCCGGCGTGTGTAGCCAGTACAGTAGGGGATTCCCCTCAGGTGGTGGCAGAGCCTGAGGAGGATGGCCTATCCAGTCCCGGCCAGGAGTTGTTGACTGGAAGATTGAAAAATTCAGAGTCCCTTCGTGATCTTGGGAGTTCGTTGGGGCATTTAACAGAGGTTGAACGTACCCAACTGCTGCATCTTGTTAAGGATTATCCATCCATTTTTGGTGACACTCCCACGCAGACTCCCTTAATCGAACACGATATAGATGTAGGGGATGCTTCACCTATCAGACAGCGTTTTTATAGAGTTAGTCCTGACAAACGTAAACACGTGGACTCCGAGATCAGGTATATGCTTGAGACTGGTATTGCAGTGCCTACCTCGTCCAGCTGGGCGTCCCCGTGTCTCACAGTTCCAAAGCCTGATCACACACTGCGGTTTTGTACAGACTTCCGCAAAGTGAATAGTGTGACAAAGCCAGATTCGTATCCTCTTCCCAGGATGGAAGATTGTATTGACCAAGTAGCCTCCGCTAAGTTTATTAGCAAATTTGACTTGCTCAAAGGATTTTGGCAGGTGCCTTTATCCAAGAGGGCTCGTGAAATATCGGCGTTTATAACCCCCTCTGGTCTTTATGAGTATACTGTCATGCCCTTCGGTCTTAGAAATGCTCCAGCCACATTCCAACGGCTGATGAACATGGTTGTAGGTGGTTTGGAGGGGTGCGCTGTATATCTAGACGACGTCGTCATCTATTCTGACTCGTGGTCCACCCATCTTCAGCGTGTGCGTGCCTTGTTCGACCGCTTGGCTGGTGCGTGCCTCACCGTCAACCTGGCAAAGTGTGAGTTTGCCAGGGCATCGGTGAGGTACCTCGGTCGAGTGGTTGGTCATGGTAAAGTCTCTCTGGTCCAGGCTAAGGTGCAGGCTATAGAGCAGTACCCCAGACCTACCACTAAGAAAAATCGTATACTCTGGACATACGTCACATAAAAGGGAAGGACAATGTAGTGGCAGATGCATTGTCCAGGGCCCCTTGTTAAAATTGTTTTGTGTTAACTAATTTCCTGTTTTTACCCTTCTACTGTTCCTGCTCCTCTTAATTATGGCTTCATTGGTACCTGTTGCCGAGGTTGGAGTAATGGTGGTTGGTCCTGAATACAGGTGATTATATATTATTTCAGTGTTCCCTTTGGGACCCTGTTTCTATGGGAGGGGGTGTGACGGCCCTGGCCCCATATTGTGTCCTGGCCTGTAATAAACATCTGTTTCCCTGTCTGCAGAGAGTACTCCTGCTGGACAGGGTTACTAATCACCAGAATGCAGGTCAGCTGGTGGACAGCTGATTGTGCCCCACCTGGTTCCAGGATCCAGGGCATAAAAGATCTATGCAGGCCTCAGTATTGAGGCCCCCTTCTAGGCACCATTATTCTTTATTATATTTAGTTTGTTCCTTGTTTCACACCATGCAACACTCACCTCACCACTTTCCACTACACTCACATTACACCACTGATTTACTGACTACCACACCTCATCTTATTATTGTTATATAGGCCTCATTTAGTTTACAATAAACATTTTCTTATCATTACTTACTAAGATCGTGTGTGTCTCCCGTTTTTGTCATGGTCATGAGCCTGGCCGTGACAACAATAATCCTGCAATGTTTTTATGTTTATGTTGAACAAATGGACTGCTTATATAGTGCTTTACAACGGCCTCTCATTCACCCATTCACACACCAACGGTGGCAAGCTACATGCAAGGCTCCGGCCCGCTCATTGGGAGCAATTTGGGGTTCATTGTCTTGCCCAAGGACACCTCAACATGTGGCCAGCCGGGGTTCGAAACCGCCGATCTGCCAACCTTGCGATCATTAGACGCCGGCTCTACCTCCTGTGCCACAGCCGCCCCAGTATCCACTACTGCCTACACTAGGCTACTGTAAAGATAACAGTACAGTCCTGATGGTGTTTACAGAGAGGAAAACAACAAGGTATGAAATGATATACTTAATTAAATAAATGCACATAGGCAAGACTACACTGACGTGGCAGCTAATTGTGGTTTATGACTGGTGGTTGCAAGAGATAAAGAATAATTAGTTGCCTTTATTTAGCTGATACAGACGCTAAAAAAAAAAAACATAAAAAGTTGCTTACAGCTTCATCAAACCATTTAACAGCATTTGGAGATGAGCGCTTGGATTATGACATGATAGACACTTCAGCTTGTGGCTGCATTAATTGCCTACAACTGATAGTATGGTAATTTCATTTGTCAAACGATGATGAATGATATGTCAATTATTATCCATTCCAGCATTTGCAATAAAGTCCTTCATGTCATATTCAATTATCTCCTCCCTCGTATTAGAGCGCACATTTGCTCCAAAATCAATACTGGCATAGTTAGAAACCTCGCGACTCCAGTGAAGGTAGGTACATAACCTTCTCTCTTCTCAAAATGTTGTGCATCTCAACATTTATGTTGAAGTGAAACGCATCTTTGATTGGAGCGTTCGTTAAGACGAATTAAGTGGTCCTATGTAGAGCAAGTGGAGACTAACTCTATTCCATCAACGGTGGATAAAATATCTATCTATCTACCACTGATGGAAACAGAGAATGACAAGGATGAATTATTCACACATACTGTACTTGTCACTACCTCCCAATCATGCCATGAACATTTATTTATTTATTTTTTAACTTTACTCCTTCCTTCCTTCCTTCCTTCCAGGAAAATAAGTTTCCCGCATGTGTCCAGTTCTTCTCAAGCCTTGACGTGTCTGTTCCTCTGTTGCATGGGGCTTGATTGATTGATTGATTAATTGATTAATTTGGGTAAAAAGTACAGACAGTACATGTCCCGTAGCACGTAAAAAGTGGAGTGAAACACTTGTTTCCAACGTGGTCCTCGTTGGTAGACAAAAACAACCAAGACAAGAACCTATCAAAAACAATCCACCAAGAAACATACAAAGCGCATACAATATGCCAGAACATACAAGATACAATCAGAATACAGTTTGGACATTCTTTACAACAAAAGTGCTGCGTATCAGCGTGTGTGTGTGTAAGTGTGTATGACTATGAGTGTGCGTGTCAGGCTAGGTGTACAGTTGAAAAACAACAAAGCCTAATGCCTGTGGGAAAACTTTCTTCCAGAGATGTACCTGGACCTGACCAGTAAAACATTTAGAGATGGCGCTACCTTAACTGTCGGAGGGAGACTGTTCCATAATAAAACCCCTGAATAATAAAAAGAGCTCAGAGCGGCAGTGCTGTTCACCCTAGCCACTGTGCCAGAGCGTACACTGGCTCTAGTGTTATGCTCATACCGGGAGTGCACCATCCCAACTTGACTGCTCAGGCTTTACATTGGCTAGATGTTAGCCGAGGTCTTTTATCGACCTGCTGTCTTATGAAAGTATGCCACTCATACGATTGATGGTTGTTTAGTGAGCAATACTATTGCTTTAGAGGTTCTATTATGCTAAGGTGCAACAGAGCTCTGCTTTGGCAAAAGCCTGATCCCCGCAGCCATTGTTGCCTTAAATAATAGACCGCACTGAGTGTGTGTAGA
>NC_137689.1:8260111-8272611 GCF_963989245.1 Nansenia antarctica | reverse complement strand
TCGCTTTGGATTAAAAGCGTCTGCTAAATGGCAAAATGTATTAAATAACAAATTAATAAGCAACAACAGATTATGATTTGTTTGTTTATTTAATCATTTATTTTTATCAACTTCAACTGGACTGTTGCCTAGTAACCTGAACACAAACATCCGCAGGCTAGCTACTTTGTATCGTGTACATTTATCTATAGGCCTACGTTTCCATTTATTTATTGTGCAAACAGTGAAATATGACTCGGTTGACAGTCACTTTGGTGGCATGTGTGAATGCGATTCAGACGAGTTGACATCAGATTGAGCAGTACATTGCTCATAACGACCGTTAATGTAGTCTAATTAACGGTCATTTAATAGAACACCTGTGCGGCGGAGTGATACATATAGTTAAAAGTACCAGTGCTGTTATACTGTATATCGGCACTCATGGAATGCCTCGTGTCCAATCAAATTACTTGGTCGGAACTAACTGTTGTATAAATCATGGATATCGGCACGGCTGGAACGCAAACTGACCAATAGAGACAATGGACCGGATCTATCCGTTGTGTAACTTGTCTTAATTGTTGATGTTGTGCTGACAGCAGCAGCAGAATGTATTCTGAAGTGTACAGAAACATTGTCTGCTCAAGTACAAGAAAATGCCTCCAAACCCACTGGGTGTCTGGATCTGAATGCCAAGGTGGGCGGATGTAAAAATGGACCAGACAGGATGTTTACAGACACAACAGCGAGAGCATCAAACTGCACAGTATGAAGACATCTACAGTCTTATGATCCTCCCCAAACCTGCTGCGCAAATCAGATGGGAACAGATAAACCCATACTGTAACGCACCTTTTCAGCGGGTTTCTGAAAGACATGAAATAAAGGAATCTCTTGAGAGGATAGTCATGCATTTGGAATGGGTTGCTAGTATTGATCTAACTGAAGAAAAAAACAACATCATTTTAAAAGGTACACCTGTGCAATAATCACGCTGTCTAATCAGCATCTTGATATGCCACACTTGTCAGGTGGATGGATTCTCTCGGCAGTGCTCACTAACACAGATTTAAACAAATTTGTCAACAGAATCTGAGAGAGATAGGCCTTTTGTGTACATAGAAAACGTCTTAGGTCTTTGATTTCAACTCCTGACAAATTGGAGCAAAAACAAAAGTGTTTTAAACAATACAAACAGTGTCTCTAAGATATTAGCTTAGAAGGCAATAACTTCTTCTATACACTAATATACATGATGAATTAACTCCAATTAAGTTCCATGTTCAAAGTGCCAGTTGAATTTCAAAAAGGTCCACAATAGTCCATGCAAATATTTAAAAAAAACAACAACAAAGAAAGATTCTTTCAGGAGTTCAGAAGGTTGAATCTTTTTCACTCCGTAGAACAGCAACAATAATTTGGGTTAGTCGGGCCTGCCTCACAGTCAGACAGCTGCTGAGACAGAACTCATTGTCATTGCTCACACAAGTCCAACGGTCCCCTGTGAGGGCGACGTCCTGTGCTTGCTCGAGCATGTTCGTACTCTGTGCCCTCTCGCCTTCATACAAAGTGTGTCTTCTTGACACAATGGTCCCTCTCCAGGGTGGGTTATGTGAGAGGTGTCTCACCATGCAATTTGAATGATTCCTCTCAGTCCCTCGTCTTCTTGCTTTGCTAATTAGGCGGCGGTTTTAGCCGGTTAGCGTCAGTTACCTTCTCATTTACCGGTTTCGTTATTCGCCCACGAGTAGTACCACACTGCTGTAATGTAGATTGGCGAGGCCCTGTAGAGACTGTCTGGGTAGGGTGTTTTGTTTTGAGGTGACATTTCGAAGATAAATTGCTTAATTAAATCTGGCTTTGCAAACTTGTGCAGATTACTTTTAGTTTTTTCTCCAAAGGTCCGTCAGGCAACTTTTTAAAGTGACATTTTCTCGTCTAATCCTCCGTTCCCTAAAACGCAACTGTATTAATTGCGTTAATTTTGACAGCACTAGTTACGAACAACATCTGGTCTATATTTCATGTGAGTAGCTGGCAATGTGATGAATACTAACTTCCCCCACTGTTATGTGCCACAGCAGGCTAGGCTGAGGAGTGGGTTTGGGGTGTTTTCGGTGGCACCTAAGAAGTGGTTTTGGGGTTTGTTTACCAGATTGTACCAGTCTGTTTGATCCCCTACCATCCAAGAGACTCAGGAAGTACAGGATCCTCAGGTCCCGCACCAGCAGGCTACAGAACGGCTTCTTTCACAGACCTGTCACTCTGGTAAACAATCCTGCCTCCCCCCCCGCCCACACACACACACACACACACACACACACACACACACACACACACACACACACACACACACACACACACACACACACACACACAGACCCCTCAGCTCATTGACCCTGTTAGGGCTGTCGTGGTGGTTGTGTGTGTGTTTTTGTTTTTGTTATTCCCTGTGGCTCTCCCCCCAGGTTATCGCCCCCCCCCCCTCTTCCTATCGCCATGGTGACAGCTTAAGTGAGAACACCTGTACTCACTCGCCCATCAAGGATGGAGGGTGGGAGGATGGAGCTGAACAGATGGTGGCAGTTGGCCACTCGGCAACTTATAGAGTCATAGTTAAGTATAGTTATAGAGTTATAGTTATATATAGTTATAGAGTTATAGTTATATATAGTTATAGAGTTATAGTTTGTTCATGTACTTGGGCTTATTTATATTCTGTCCGCCTTTGTTCCTTTTTGTCGCCTGGTTCATTTTATTGTTCCTCCTCCCCTCATCCCCGGATCTCACCTGGGGGACGTGACAGCCCCTCTCTCTCCCCCCTCTCCCCTCTCTCTCACACTGAGCTGGTGAAGATTTGTTTGTCTGCAAGCAGCACCAACCAGCCTGTACCAGACGTGGTTGTATAGGCGGGGGTCTTCTTTCAGAGAACGTGGGTCACATTCATAGATTGTGACGCAGAGAGAGGTTCACTTGGGGCGGTTGTGGCGCAGGAGGTAGGTAGAGCAGGCGTCTAATGATCGCAAGGTTGGTAGATCGGCGGTTCAAACCCTGGCTGGCCACATGTCGAGGTGTCCTTGGGCAAGACACTGAACCCCAAATTGCTCCAAATGAGGGGGCCGGCGCCTTGCATGGTAGCTTGCCGCCATTGGTGTGTAAATGTGTGTGTGGATGGGTGAATGAGAGGCCATTGTAAAGTATAATATAGCGCCTTATTCCCATAAGTCAGTCTATATAAGTCAGTCCATTCACCATTTACCATTTTACTTAATGCATCAATAGACCGGCTCCTATTTTGTTTGTCCGCAAAAAAAACCGCTTCCTGCAATTCTCCTCCCGAGATGTCGTCAACGGCAGATGGATGGAAGAATTACCTCCAATTAAATTATAGGACATTCGATAACAAGGTTGGCTGTTTAAGGAGATAGCAATAGATATTAATAACCTCCCCCTCACATACTGCTTGTGTAAGCCTTTATTATTATTATTATTTACTCCATCTGCACAGAGGCAATCTTTCAAACATGTCTATTAAATTTAACGGCGGCGTGTGTTGTTGGGCTCTCTCTCATCTTTATGGAGGGATGATGTGGCCTGACCGGTTGTAAAGTGCTCATGCAGGTAGGTCCCACGCCTCTGAGGGGGAGGTTTAATAAGGATCCTCTCAAGGACAGTACCTAGTGATCCCAACGGAAGCCCTGTACGCACAGGATTAGGATTATTTTATTTTTTTAAAGTTATTTTTTCTGAGTGGGGCAGTCCCACTCATATTTTTCAATTTATTGGACAGATTCAGTGAAGACAGACAGGAAAGTAAGGAGAAGAAGGGAGAGAGGGCATGGGCCGGATTCGAACCCATGCCGATATGGGCATATGTGTGCACTGTAGACCGCGGTGCTAGACCACTGGACCACCCCAGGCCACACCTTGTGTCATTTTGAAATTACCCCCCAGAGTGTGTTATTTTTGTTTCGTGTGGCGCATTCGCACATGGATAAGCGAAGTCTGTGTTTTACTGGAATGTACTGACTGACATTCCCCCCCGGATATGATGTCATAATGGCTCTGTGTGACATCCGCTTCATGAACAACAAGCGCAGCGGCTGCTAAGGTGAAGAACAGGCATTGGATGTGAGAAGAGTAAAAAAGAACAAGTACATGACCACCTGGGGTGGTCCAGTGGTCTAGCACCGCGGTCTACAGCGCACACTATGTTCATGTCGGCATGTGTTCGAGTCCAGCCCATGCCCTGCTGACATGCCCTCTCGCTCCCTTCTCCTCCTTACTGTCTTCACTGTATCTGTCCAATAAAATGTAAAAATATGAGTGGGACTGCCCCACTCAGAAAATATTACTTTAAAAAAAAAAAAAAAAAAAAGTACACAACAGTAAAAAAAATATTTGGCTTAGGTTGTTCAACAATGGCATTGCAGCAAGATACACAATCACATTAATAAAGTTAAGTGAAAGAAATAAAGTAAGTCATAATAAAGTAGTAATAAAGTGATGAAGTGATGGTAGTCGTACTACAGCGGAACCAACGACTAACGGACCTTTTCCAAAAACTGATGTTTGTGGTGCTGGTGGAAAGCCAGTGAGGAGTACAGAAAGACTGTGTAAGGTAGGGAGATGAAAGGGATATGGAAAGTTAGATTAAGGAGCCGAGGTTGCACATTGTTTCCCTTTTTTAAATGCATCTTTATTGTATTTTATCTTTACCTTTTCTTTTTACTGTTTTCCCCTGCTTTTATATTCTTTCAAATGCTTGCATATGTTTTTATATATTTTTTATATTCTTTTTATGTTCTTATTCCTGTTGTAAAGCACTTTGAGCTGCATTTCTTGTATGAAAGGTTCTATATAAATAAAGCTTTACTTACTTACTTACAGTGGAATCAATAGCTCAAAATACAATAAGATGAAATGCAATATGATACAGTACAAGTAGTCGGGTAGTGTGCAAGTAGTCATACATTATATATTATTTTCGTAGTGTGAGTGCGGTTGGTTTCAGGTTGTGAATGCCACTGATAAGAGAACTACACTGCATTGCATCATGGGCAAATTAGATTTGGAAGGATCCTCTTTTACTCCTTAGCGTCTCACTCCCCCCCCGACACGTCGTTAGATTATAAATCTAAACATGGACACCAAATTGAAGTCGGATGATAGTGTAACTGCTGCACTTACATCCGAAGACCTCTCTCCGATCGCTCCGTGAGTGGATGTAGAACGGAGGGAGGCAAAGCGGTGGCTGATTTCCACTAAGTGGGTGCACTTTCGGCCTGGGATAATTACAGTCATTCATCATGATGCTAGTGTGGTGAACCGGTTGTGGGAGGGGACGTTCGTGGGGGGGTTGGGGGGTTAGGGGGGAGGGGGGGGGGGGTTTGTTGTTTCACAATCAAGAACTGATGTCTGATTGAGGTACTGAACTACACACAGCCGTGCTGCTAACAACATAAAACAATCGCTGAGACTCTGGGGGGTTAAAAGAAAGAGAGCGAGGAGTTCACCCGGGGTTGCTGGAGAGAGTACTCCATACTGCTTTTGTTGCTGTGAGCTTGTCCCACCCATGGTGGGAAGGTGTTGTTTCGCAGCTTCTAGTGCTGCCGGTGAAAGACAGCCAGACAGGGGAGTGTTTGAGAGCTAGGAGGGGAGGGCTTGAAGGGGAGGCTAGGGGAGGCTTGGGGAGGCTAGGGGAGGCTACGGGAGGCTTGGGGAGGTTAGGGGAGGAGGCTGGGGGAGACTAGGGGAGGCTAGGTGAGACTATGGGGAGGCTAGGGGAGGCTTGGGGAGGTTAGGGGAGGAGGCTAGGGGAGGCTAGGGGAGGCTTGGGGAGGTTAGGGGAGGAGGCTAGGGGAGGCTAGGGGAGGAGACTAGGGGAGGCTCCGAGAGGCTAGGGGAGACTAGGGGAGGCTAGGTGCCTCCTTTAGTCAGAGAGGGCTGGGGACTTTAGGGGTGTGCAGGCTCTCGTCTATTCTCCAGCCTGGGTTCCAGTGCTCGGCCTGCCGACTACAGTCTGTGTCTCCCCGGGGAGTCAGACAGTGCCACAAGTTTGAACCTTTATTATTTCATGTTTAATGTATGTGTAATTTGTGTAATTTCTTCCCTTACTCCCCCCCCTGTCTGTTTTTTCCCGATTTTTGAGGATCTGAGGGAAAAACCGGAGAGGGTTACTGTGTGCTGCTGTCTCAACTGCACTGGGCTTGGGCTTGATATACACATCTGTGTGTGGTGTGTTTTGTGTACTGTCGTGGATTTAATCTGGTTTCTTCTCTATTGATATTGAATATAGAGTTTGCAAAATCCAGAGACCCCCCCCTCCTTCTCTGAGCTCAGCCCTTATATACAAAGTCGACTCCTGTTATGAGATCACTAATCTTGGCAAACAAATGTGGTGACAGGAAACGCTAGAGTTTAGTAAGTACGGCACAGAGAGTTATTGGCAACTGTCCAGAGGCAGACTGTGAATTGTTAGCTACGATTTCCCAGAATGTAAAGATACAGACTTCAATTCTCAGTATATCTGATATAAAACTACAACAGTACCTTAAAAAGGTCACAAGTTTGAAAAAAAAATGGGTTTGAAATGGAAATTACCAGCTGCCCCAATACTAATCTCGCAACATTCTGGGCGCCCTCTGTTTGGGTCTGTAATTCCATTGCAATTGTTCAAATAATAACTGTCATCTTTCCTGTTTGTTTCTATGGCATTTCTTTTTTATACGATTGCTCATAAACCTGCAGCGCTTACTTCACCACTTTGGTGTGATTTCTTCTACGTGTGTGTGTGCAGAATGCTGTGTGGGTTTTAGACTTGATTGTAGTGGTTCACTTAAAGGTAGTTGATTGTGGTTGAGGTACACTCATAACTCCCCTAGCCGAATTCCCCACGCTATGAATTTTCAGAACTATTGCGTTTAATAAATAATATTGTATCTTTTCTATATACGGTACTCCTGGGTTGTTGCCTGTTCTCTTGGTAACCGACAGAGCCTTTCTTTCCAGGCTGGTTTATTACACTATCTTCCAGTGCCACTATTTTCAGCCTCTCCTAACATGCGTTGGTGTGCTAGACTGGCAGCATGCTAGGCCGAGAATGATGGCAGAAGAAAGTAACAGCAGCAGTGGCGGAGGCAGCCCCATTTTAATTTTCTCTCTTTGAATTAAAAGAAGAGAAAGAGGAGGCCGAGGCACTGTCAGGGCCCCCAACTCTTCATTTTTGCACCAGTGCATCAGACGGAATTATAGTACGTTTCCATTCCCCTGTGGATGTCTGGGAGACACACAGGCAGCACACTGCTCTCCTCTCAATCAAACTGCACCTCAGGACACAGACAAAACACAAACAACATCATCACAACACCGGTCGAAACGGTAATAATCATAATGACCGTAATGGCGCACACTACCTCTTCATATGCAGGGGGGGTCATTGGAATGCATCACCATTTTCAAAATGGCCTCCTGCTAATGGGTTCTCTGACGGCTCATCGCCAACAGGAAGGAAATAACAGGCTGGGCGAAAGCAGGTCCCTCTGCCACACATGTGACACGGTCTGGTGACGAGGTCTGCATGTCAGCAATTCTCAAGTTGAGCACATTTTTCCCCCCCTTCTTTTAAAAGAAATGTGTGTTACCTAAGTTGAAGTGTTGAAGAGCCCACTCGATATAACAAACAACAGTTTTAGGATCACTGAACACGTATCATTTGTGAATTGGATTCACTGTCTCGTCTGCCGTAGGCTACTGGGTCAGTGATAGATGGCTTGTAAACAAACTTACGTTTTAGGACGTGTTCAAAAGCAAGGACTGTGTGATCATCTAACTGTGTTTTTAGCATGATGATGTTCTATCAGCATGTTGTGATGTGCTAAACCTGCAGTTAGATGTTCATAGCGGTTCGGTGTTCCTTCTTAGCTGATAGCGACTAGCAGCTGTTTCGCGTGTGTTTCATCTGCCTACCTGGTTGTATCGTCACTGTGATTGTGTGCACCTGTTCTGAGCTGTTCCCGTGTGGATGTGTATCCCCATTTCCCCACAGTCCCTGTCTGATGATCTCCCTGTGTTCCTGTGAGTAAAGTCATGTCAGTTATCTGGTTAGCTTTGT
The DNA here is from genome assembly GCF_963989245.1 of Nansenia antarctica. NCBI lineage: Eukaryota > Metazoa > Chordata > Actinopteri > Argentiniformes > Microstomatidae > Nansenia > Nansenia antarctica. Next base: position 8,264,516 of record NC_137689.1, on the reverse strand, counting down.
TAGTGTTGTAGTTTTATATCATTGTATACTGAGAAATGTAAGTCTCTCTACAGTTTGGCGAATCTAGCACTCAAGGAAGGCCCATTTCCTTCCTGTAAGGGATGGGCCAAGATCTGTGGCGCAGTGAATAATTCTGACTATGGACAGGGCCCATAACTTGTGTAATCACAGAGTGAGGTCACTATTCTTTGGTTCCCAAGAATAGTGACCTCATGACCCAGGACAGTTCTATAAATATGAGTCCCATCCATCGTTGGGGGCTTTTTGCTTTTGGGCTATTGCTTCTTGCTTATTGGTCTGCTCATTTCTCTCTGCGCTCATGTGACTTTGCTTAATAAAAGGCCTCTTTGGAGACAATTGATCTAAGCTCTTTGTGCTTTATAAGTTGTACTAAATCTATTACGAATCAATTATATCCCACAACATTAGCGTGTCAGGAACGTTTTCTCCCTGCTATTTACTCCTAGTTAGTCATCGTTATATGCGTGTTGTTATCGCTGATCTTGGGAGTATCTCCTCTTTTCTTTATTGTGTTCTAGGACTGTTTTACCTTGATTGCATTCTCAACTAAAGAGAAACTTTTTTCAAACCTAACTACCGCTCCTCTTTGTTCCACATTGCAACTGGATCCACATCTTATTACCCACACTGCACCTGGATCCACACCTTAGTACCCACACTGCACCTGGGTCCACACCTTAGTACCCACAGTGCACCTGGGTCCACACCTTAGTACCCACAGTGCACCTGGGTCCACACCTTAGTCCCCACAGTATGACACATCATTTGAAAGCTCACAATCTGCACTTTCATAATCTCTCGACTGCGCATAATAAACTCCTCACTCAGTCACGCTGTTGTTAGTCCTGCTCATCGCTCACGTTGACCCCGGCCACTCCTGCTGTCACTGGCCTTCGGTGCATAAAACACTGTCAACAACCACGTCTCTCTCAAGGACGTTGTCAACTCGTCCTCCCTCAGCACTACTAGGGTTTTTGGACAGCCCAAAGTTACTACGGCTGTTTGTGGGATGTTATTTGACAGTCAAAATGTTTTTAACTCCTAATCTCAGATCGTCCCAAAGCCCTACACAGACACTTGTGTACTGTCAATCTGAGATGATTAGATGGTGATAGGTGTAAGTAAGTGATCACTCATGAGTGGTCATTCATCTTGTAGCTTCTTAGCTATTATCATCCCGTATACTTATTCAATCCACTCAGATCTGTGACAAGGTGGTTGTGGTCGGGGAATTTATTTGGGATTGATGGACTCTGTCTCTCTGTCTCCACACCCAGCCAGGAGGGAGAGAGGAGGGATGGAGGGATGGATGGATGGAGAAGGTGCGGTGGACATCGTGGGCTGGCTGGCAGGCTGCTGGGCTCGGCAGAGATGGGTTATGGGTGAGAGAGAGATGCTGTGGAGGCACAAATCTCCCCTCAGCACCAGGACGGGGCTCTTTGCAATCACTCACAGTGATCAGGTGGGATTTGGGCCCATTCTTCAAAAACCAGACAGTCTTTAAATCTGGAAGATTCCAGGGGGGCCAGCTGCTGGTGAGTGTTTAGCCCATTAGTGGCATAAGCTGGTTTAGTGCTTTTTCTTACGGTGTCATTCCACTTTATTGCACGTAGCTTTATTTTATGGTGCAGAACGTTAGGCTAAAATTCCTTAAAGCTGTGTAGTTTTATTGAGTTAATAAGACCAATGTCTGGTCTACGTTTCACGTGAATAGCTGCAAAAGGAAATATGTTAAATTAAAACGTTGTTGATATGTTGAATATTTATTCCCCCCACTGTACACACACACACACAACAGGGAGAGATGGGATTTAGATATACGGTAAAGGTTAGCGAGGTTAAATATCTGCAATATCTTTGCCTGCGCTTAGGCAGGCTTGGCCCCAGCTCCGGGATTTGATTCGGAGACCGATAGCTGAGACAGGCACTCTGAGAGTAGAGTAATGAGCTTTTTTGCAGGAATACAACTTTGATTATTTATGTGGACTTCCTTATTTTGTAAAACAGCTTAGCCTAGCGACTAGCAGGATGGTGCCCAGGGGCTGGTGCCCCGTGACCTTGTGTAACACACACTGTACCCACTTAGTTCCTTCCTTCCTCACACACCACACACAGACACACGCAGACACTCACAGACACTCACATACACACACAGACACACACATACACACAGACACACACACACACACACAGATACACACGCACAGACACACACACGCACATACACACACACACACACACGCAAATACACACACAGACACACACATACACACAGACACTCACATACACACACAGACACACACATACACACAGACACTCACATACACACACACATACACACACATACAGACACACACAGACACACACACACACACACACACAGACACACACAAACACACACAGACAGACACACACACAGATACACACAGGCACACATACACAAACACGCACAGACACAAACACACACACACACACTCACACATACACAGACAGGCATGTGTAGTGCATGACAGCCTGAGGGTAGAAAGGGCAGACACCTGTGTGTGTGTGTGTGTGTGTGTGTGTGTGTGTGTGTGTGTGTGTGTGTGTGTGTGTGTGCGTGTGCGTGTGTGTGGTCTTATAAAGTGATTTAATTGCCTGCACAGCTAATCTCCAGTAGTAGATGGAAGTAATAAAGAAAAGAAAGTGGTGATCAATAAATTTGACTTTGGGAAGTATATTTTTATGACTTCTTTTTTTAATGGGATCTCCTTTCCTGGCATTTGGCAGATGTCTTTAAATATTTATCGGGGGAGAGAGAGAGTGCACTAATCACAAAGCGCTGCATATTAGATGGAGAGCGGAGGGGAGGCTGAGCGGTGAGCACACACACACACACACACCCCTCCCCTGGAACGTGACAGCCCGTAAATATAAAATCACATTATCTTCCCAAGTCAGCGGGTCCGGTAATGAGGGCCGACAGAGTCAAACTCCTCTGCTGTCTAACCTGCTCATTCCAGTGCGTAAATCACGCCCTGCGTCGTGCTGTGAGTCCAGCTGTAGTGAACCAACTCAACAAAAGGCAAGTTTTCCTCTTGCCGCTCGGATCTCCGGCGCGTCGTACTGATTTGCATGGATTAGCTGTCAAGTGCCATCCCTCCAGCTACCCAGATCAGACAGGAGCCCAAGGTTTTTTGGGGTGTAGTGGAATATTTATGGGCCGAGACTGACGTACGAGATAGTGCTGTGCGCTAGCCATCCCCTCCCCTCCCCTCCCTCCCTCCGTTGCTTGATAAACAGTCTTTCTCTCTCGGCAGAAACTGAATAAATGTTCCCCGCACCGCCCACAGATGTCCTGCCTTCAGTCACTGTCGGGCCCGACCCGGAGCTCTCTGTCTCCTGTCCCATCGAATTACCTTTTAATTGTCTTTTAATAGATGATCAACAATCTTTTGCTGCAAGGTTTTTACTCTCTCGTCTCCTTTTCTCTCTCTCCGAAGAGGTAGGAGGAATTAAAAGCAGATTCTAAGAAGAAGTCCTGCTGAGGGAGAAAAAGAAAGAGGAGGAAATTGAAATATTGATGACAGGGAAGGCTTAGCTGTAGGACATGCATATGGAACAAGCGGTGTGTGTGTGTGTGTGTGTGTGTGTGTGTGTGTGTGTGTGTGTGTGTGTGTGTGTGTGTGTGTGTGTGTGTGTGTGTGTGTGTTTGAGAACGTGGAAAGGGTAAGACCGGTTTCGTATGCAGGCAGACGTTTTTGTGTTTTGTTGTATTGAGGATGCAATTTGCTCTGACAGGCTGTTCCACTCCTGAGACATGCTTTAGCTGAGAGTTGGCCCACTTCCTCTCTCCCTCTCTCTCCCTCTCTCTCTCTCTCTCTCTCTCTCTCTCTCTCTCTCTCTCTCTCTCTCTCTCTCTCTCTCTCTCTCTCTCTCTCTCTCTCTCTCTCTGTGTGTGTGTGTGTACACCACTGTTTTATTAGGCTTCACACCCGGGCTTGTCGGTCCGGTACGGTCGGCGGGGAGGCAGGTGTTTGTGTATGTGCAAACAAGAGAGTGTGTGTATGTTGTCTTGTTTGTATAGATGGGGAGGAAGTCGGTGTTACAGTGTGTGTGTGTGTGTGTGTGTGTGTGTGTGTGTGTGTGTGTGTGTGTCTGTGTCTGTGTCTGTGACTGTGTCTGTGTCTGTGTCTGTGTCTGTGTCTGTGTGTGTGTGTGTGTGTGTGTGTGTGTGTGTGTGTGTGCGCGTGTGCGTGCGTGTGTGCATACGGTTGTTAGTGTCTGTGTGCCCAGGTGGGAGGAGGGGATGTGTGTGTATACAGAAGGGGTGTGTTGTTGTTGTGTTGCTGATGTGTTGTTGATATAAGACTTCTCCCAGCGTGCCCCCCTAGGGCCTGTCTGT
>NC_137689.1:8255111-8257611 GCF_963989245.1 Nansenia antarctica | reverse complement strand
TCACTGCTCTATAAATTGTGAGGAAAGTTGTAAGAACAGTTTCCTTTACTGTCGTCTGATCACACACAGCAGGAGCCACGGCTGCTCGCAAGCGTGTAAACGTGTAAAAGTGCGGACAGTGTCCACCTGCTAAGGATATAACACACACACACACACACACACACACACACACACACACACACACACACCACTGGTTGTGACGTGGCATTCCTTAGTCCCACCGCATGGCCCAGCCTGCCCTGTGATATTGTGTATTATACAATAATACAATCCGGTCCATTGTCTCTATTGGTCAGTTTGCATTCCAGCCGTGCCGATATCCATGATATACGCACGGCTAGATGGAATGTTGACACATCTTTTCATATTACCCCGTGTTTGTATCACACACACATACAGTACATACACACACACACGTACATACACACACACATATTACTGTTATCAAAGTTATACATTCTTACCGTTGCTTAGCAACCGAAAAAACCAACTGTTCAGCGAATGAATACACTTACAATAAAACATAGTTCCATGAAGATACATTAATTAAAAGTTTGTCTTGTCTTTCTTTTGTGAAATATCGATAGATAAAATGTGGTAACCGTTGTATAAAACGCTACGTTAGACACATGCCAATCAACCGTTCCACACAAACACACACACACACACATACTTCTTATTTAAGCGTTATGGAACTCGAAGCCGTGGTAAATAAGAAGTGTGGAATGGTTGGTGATTGGCATGTGTCTAAGGAAGTGAGATCGGGCACGAGAAGTCATCAGAGAGTCTTTGCATATGCAGTTTGGTGGTTAGATAGATATTCAACCTGAATAGAGCCCTATAGAAGGGTGAAAGTAAGTAGTAGCCTTGAGAACCGATGGTTCTGGAGCCTAACGGCCCTTAGGAAGCAGGAGCCTATCTCCTGTTTCCGTAGCGTGAGGCGGCTTGATGTACGAGTACACCCCCTGGACATGACACTGGTATGTCGCAGGGTCTTACCCCCACAATCCAAACCTTAATGCTGAGTGGCAAGCAGGGAGGCATCGGGTACCATTCTTATAGTCTTTGGTGGTATGACTCGGCCGGGGATCGAACTCACGACCTCCCAATCTCAGGGCGGACACTCTAACCGCAAGGCCGCTGAGCTGGTTAGAAGGGTGCACAGATTCTCAAACTATCAACAAACTGTCAACTGCGACTTGTTTTTCAAGAATCTGAAATGATGTATTTGTATTAGTGTATACTGTTAGGAAAAGTAATGTAATGTAGTGAGGTTTAGCATTCAGATGACAAAATTGCTCTCCAATGAGAGGCCAGTGTGAAGCGCTTTGGAATAAGGCGCTCTACAAGTCAGTCAGTCCATTTATCCTGAGCTTTTGGAAAAACCAACTAAACAACTTGTTCTCCAGCGGTAGTTCTTATCAAATGGTTTCGCTCGCCATGGTAACTGATTCACTTAGGTTCGACAAAATGTCCTCCTTGTCAGTCGCTTTTGGATAAAAGCGTCTGCTAAATGGCTCCGATTGTGATGTGAAAAGTAGTAAGTATCTCCACAAAGCTGATGCCACTCTTTTATGTGTAAACACAGGGCAGTTCTCTCAGAAGCTTTAACAAGCCTCTCCCCTAATCTAAACAAGTGGATAAAAGTGACGGGTGAGAGTAAAGAGAGAGAGTTGGTCTCAGGGTATAAACAGACGCTGAAATAGACAGCGAGGGCCATCTGCGCTGTGTGGCTTGGACTGACTGTAGTCTGAACGCACCCCATTAGTCATGTACTGTACCTCCTAATGAGCATGTGTGGTGGCGAGGGGCCCACTTTGGCAAAGGGTGTCCCAGCGGAATACACACACACACACGCACACACACACGCACACACACACACACACATACACACACACAGACACAGGCATACACACATAGACACACACTCACAAACACACACAGACACACAGACGCACACGCACGCACACAGACACACACAGGCACACGCACAGAGACACACACACACACGATCAAGAACATGCCTTTGTGCACGTAGGCACACACACACACAACACTTTCCAAGAACCCCAGAGGGAGCAGAAAAAAAATGGGCTCATTACACAAATTAATTCACTTAAACTATTTTTGTCTAGATAAAGGTACACATTTACATATTTACACACACGCCAAAACTCTGGATAGCCATTAGCAACACTCTCTCCTCTCCTTTCTAAAAAAGGATTTCAGAGAGAGAACAGAGCCGAGAGAGCTGGGGGATTTCAGGACCCTAAAAACCCTCTTGGAACTGTGATTTCCGATGCGTCAACATCAGCTAAAGCGTTCCTTCTACTCTAACGGGCCTGTATAGCTCAGGCGTAACAGCAGGATATTATCTGGTGAGTCATGTGGTGAAATCCCTCACCTCCGATCAGCAGACGGTAATCTGGGCCTCAAAAGAAGCGTCTGAATTTCACGGGAGGTTCTATGAAAGGAAACGCTGACGCGCCACCCCCGTCTC
>NC_137689.1:8230111-8250111 GCF_963989245.1 Nansenia antarctica | reverse complement strand
ACTCTAATTTACAGCCTACATAATTATTGTTCTACTGCCCCTTTCTGTCAGTCTTTTTAACTAATTTTTGCTTATATAGTGTTGTTTATTACATTGTAGTTTTTTATTATATTGCTGTCTGTATCTTTATGTCCCTATGCAACAACCACACCAAGTCAATTTCCTTTATGTGCGAATATACTCGGCAATTTAAAAAAAAATCGGAGTCAAGTACCTCTTGAAGGACAGTGATGAATTGCAGATTTCCATTACAGAAATATTCCTAACATGGTGTTGGTGTTCATAGTTCATAGTTTCCACCATACAGTAGATGAGTTTGAACAACATTCTTCCTAAGATCATAAAGTGTGTTCCATAGTCCAATCTTAATAGTAGAGATTCTGTAGTGTTCTAGAGTGTTCTGTAAACAGAAAAACACGTTGCATTCTTAGCATGGCTGTAGTGTTTTGATTGAGAATGATTGATTGAGAATGTTTATTTTGGTCCCCTATACAATTCACAATACAGATATAAAAAAATGTACACAGTCACAATTCATAACACCAGGACCAAAAAGGTGTAGGCTGAAGCCGTGGCTTATTGCGCCTACCCTTGTTACATGTATGCATGTCCCCCCATGAATGCATAATCAAAACATTGAAACTTTTATAAACAAAATTTCACTTACGCATGTCAACAAAAAGTTCAAAAATTACCAAACAAAAACTATATTTAAACCTCTGTTTTATACTTGTTAATCATCTTATTTTTAAATAATTTTTAAAATCCTTTTAGTGTACTACACATTTTCATTTCCTTTTCAAAAGTAGTCCATAAATTAACTCCTTTAACTGTTATACATCTTTCTTTTGCATTTGTTCTAATCTTTGTTTTCATAAACATACATATTCCTCTGAGTTCGTAATTACTCTGTCTAACTTGAAATAGTCTCTGGATACAGTCTGGAAGCATCTTATTTTTTACTTTATACATTATTTGTGCCATTATTTGTGTTCTACCTGTATGGCTGTAGTATGTATGGCTGTAGTGTTCTACCTGTATGGCTGTAGTGTGTATGGCTGTAGTGTTCTACCTGTATGGCTGTAGTGTGTATGGCTGTAGTGTTCTACCTGTATGGCTGTAGTGTGTATGGCTGTAGTGTTCTACCTGTATGGCTGTAGTATGTATGGCTGTAGTATGTATGGCTGTAGTATGTATGGCTGTAGTATGTATGGCTGTAGTATGTATGGCTGTAGTATGTATGGCTGTAGTATGTATGGCTGTAGTATGTATGGCTGTAGTATGTATGGCTGTAGTATGTATGGCTGTAATGTGTATGGCTGTAGTGTGTATGGCTGTAGTATGTATGGCTGTAGTATGTATGGCTGTAGTGTGTATGGCTGTAGTATGTATGGCTGTAGTGTGTATGGCTGTAGTATGTATGGCTGTAGTATGTATGGCTGTACTGTACCTACCTGCAGGCAACTCACAACAACACTTTGTCAACCTCTGACCCCAACTAGCAGCTGATGTACTTCACAACAGTACGAGCCCTGGAGGAATGTGTCCCCACTCGTCACTCCTGTTCAAGAACGTATAGCTCTCTCTAAATTCAGCGAATGTTTTTTCAACAGCATTTGTTTATGGGTACTTTTTGCTGAGCAATGATCGTCCATAATGAGCAAGCACCATCCTAAGTGTGTCGAAGGGGTTCATTGTGCGTTAGCAGCTGTTTATATCAAAGACTAACACGTTTTTTCTCTCCAAAGTTTCAGGCAGTGGGCTGCTCAAAATGTAATTATGTAAAAAAAAAAAATAAAGTTCAGGAATTTATTTATGATATGATTTTTTTTATCTTTCATATAGAGCATACAACAGGGATCAAGTTTCAAGTCAAATTTAAGACCTTTTTAGACCTTTTTAGACCTTTTTGAATATGTGAAGTTTAGACCTATTCGCGACACCATATGATAGCTTTTTGTCATCCTCGAGGTGATGAAATTAGGGATTTCACTGCCATACAGACAAAAAAGGAAGAAAATTGGCATTTTTTGGGGTTCCAGCTTGATTAATTTCCACGTAAATAGATGTGGTCGGACTGATTTCCTTGCAGGATCTACTTTTTTAAGACCTAGCACCTCCTTTTTAGACCGAATAACTGACATTTGAGACCTTTTTAGGCCTTATAAATTGCTTAGATTTTAAGGCTTTTTAAGACCAGCACGGGAACCCTGATACAAAGCTCAGCTGGATGCTAGCAGTACATTATTGGGTTTCTCCAAACTCACATCAGCAGACAAAACTCATTACAACAGTATGTATTCCATCAAAACAACGGTTGCAACACACTGCATTTCAGGCCAAATGTCGAGACCAGTGTGAATGTCTGGACTAGCTCAGGGTGCAGTCTTTAGGAGTTCTACAGTACAGTATCTCCTTATCTTCCTCCAGTGTGCCTGGATTAAACACAGCCATAGGCAGAGCAAAGAATGAGTGGGCGAGAGAGAGAGAGAGAAGGAGAGAGAGAGCGAGAAGGAGAGAGAGAGCGAGAGAGAGAGAGAGCGAGACACTAAGTCATTAAGTCCTCTCATACTTGGATACCTATGATAGGCTGTGGCGAGAATGTAATCGTATATCTATGAAACTGAAAAAGGTGTAAATGTTAAGAAGGATTTGCATCGTCTTAGACTCACTTCCCTGAAGATTAAGGTGGAAATTCTACTAACCCTAAGCCAAAAATATTAATGTCATGGTATTAAGGCACGCACTGTGAAAGAAAGGTTTGGTATTGAATACAGCTCCTGGTCTGGTGTACTGTACTGTAGGTAACAATGTCAGAGATGGTGACATTTGTGGGACATAAATTGGCATACGAAAAGACACCCTTCTTGCATATTCTTATTTTGGAGTATTATCTTTAGACATAGTGGCTTATTCACAATACTGTAAAGTAGACTAGTATTTTAGGTTATAAATTGGTTATAGGGGTGATTACTGAATAAAGCTCAATATGTCAGGCACTGTTAGGCCAGCTCAGAGATCTCAGAGGTCTTAAAGTTATTGAACACCAGTAGAACGCGACGTAGCGACGATACAGACAACATGGCTGATGTGCCGTGTGTGTCTTGTGTTTTTGAGTGAGCAAAGATGTCCTGAAGTGCACAAAGTGTTATCTCACATGTCAGGTGAATGTATAAACAAGTAAGATTATCAGAGAAATAAGTGAGGCATATTATGTAAAAGCCGGTAATATAAAGACATATACGTGTTTTATAGTTACCGAGTGCTCAGCTAACAAACGAAATGGTGTGGCGTGTACGTACGTATGTCTGGTGATTTTCAGTAAAAGTAATAAAAATGTTCTAAACTTCGCCGTTGTTATCAAGTGTGCAACACGTGTGGCAGGGGTCTTCTCTGTCGAGCTTGTCTCATAGGCCGCTGAGAGAGAAGATGCTGCTTGTTTATCTTCTGGATTGAAGAGAGAGAGGCGAGGAGAGGAGAGGAGAGGAGAGGAGAGGAGAGGAGAGGAGAGGAGAGGAGGGCGGGGGGCGAGAGAGCGGGGGGGTGAGAGCCTCCTGTCCTGACCCAGCGTCGGTTGAAGGGTCCAGGCCTCATTACCCACAGACGGGCCTGATGTATGACACCGCCTCTGTCTGTCTGGGGTGAGGCTGGCGGGTGGAAGGCAGGGAGGGGGTGAGGCTGGGAGGGTGGAAGGCAGGGAGGGGGTGAGTGAGGCTGCCGGGTGGAAGGCAGGGAGGGGTGAGGCGAGCTTCAGAGTGGTGGGGGGAGACCGGAGGTATGGCTGGGGAAGAGACAGGAAGAAGCTGGAGGGCCATTAGGCTCGAGTAGTTCACTCACTCTTGTCTGTTTTATCTGGAGGACTCAGTAGGTGTAGGAAAACAGGGTTTAGTTTTAGAGCGATCCTGTCCTCTTATCTGTGGGAAAAGATTTCAAGCGTACAGATGGGAAGACAGATGGGTGGCGTGACGTAGGTAAGGGTAAAGCGGGTAGATTTGTCAGACACGGTCCAGATTTGTGATGTTATATTCTACTCTCATTAGAATGTGGAAAGTAGCTTGTTAACGCTAGAACAGCCGTGCCTTTTTTACCTGCTATAAGAGCCGCCTCGGGGTAGTGGTCTTTAGAATGCGAAGCTGCTATTTACACACAATGACCACTAGTTGGCCGACTTGTAAATTAGCCTGCCTCCTACATAGAAAAACTGCAAAATAGCTTTATACGAGCTTATCCTGATGTGATTTTGAAAATGTAAGGATACTGGGTGGTAGAACGCACATATCTAGGAAAAGTCATGAAAGGAGGGTCCTGAAATGTTATTGAGTGCATTTTTTTTTTTTTTTTAATGTACTCACAGGGTCAAATGACCCCATCCAGAGCCCTGCCATGTAACCTTAAGGTCTTAAAGGTGTGCAGCAAGCGAAGGTTCCTGATTGGTTCAATATGCGACCATGACAACCTGCCTACACATCCTGCCATGCCACCTGACTACCAGGAGCTCTGGCCAACCTAGCAGTCTGGCGCTAATTAGCGGCTAACACAGAGGACACACAGCTGGGGTACGGCGTCCATTAATCACATGTTTGGCTCCGTCTCTGTGTCTGTCTGCCTTTACTCACTCAATCCTCGAGAGGTTTTTCCTCTCTTCCATCTCTCTATATCGTATCTGCCACTCTCTGGCTCTCTCTCTATCAAACCTTTCTCTCTCTTTCTCTCAGCCAATTCCACAGTCCTGTTATTCTAGCCACAGGGGCCTCAGACGAGGAGCTTACAGAAGGAGAGGAGGGTGGTGTCTATGGTTAGACAGATAGAGACTGGTTCACCAAACTCTATAGCGAAGAAGAGGAAAATTGGGTGTCTGACGGCCGCGTCCCACACTGCGCCCCGTCTCTCTGTGCACTTCCTCCCATCACGGCCCCCGTGCCGCGGGTTCCTCTGCCGGCACGACTCCCCGCTCGTACGGGCCTCGCTGTTAATAATGCAGACCGAGGGGGGGGGATGAGCGTTCCACACACAGAAACCGGCATTTCCTCTTCTGAGGAAAGACGAAACCGTTCCATAAACATACAGTAGCAGGCTACATTACTCTCTGCAGAGAAGAGAGATCTTACTGGCTATGTACGTGAGCTAGCTGCCAAGCAGAATGCCTGATTGAAACTGCGGTGTGATGATGACAGAACCCTGGGAGAGAGAGAAAAAAAGAGAAGATAACAAAAATGAGAACACCTTATTGTTAAGACACTTTGGCACGGTAATGCAATACTTTTGTTCGTATAACCCCTTTCTCTGTTTTTGGAGGGCAGCGGTTAATTCGCCTGCTTGTCTCTTCCTTTTTTCCGTGTTAAACGATCCTTTTCAGACTACAGGTAAAAGGGCAATACATAATTGTCAGGAAATTATATCTTGGCACGTCTCTCGCTCCAGACCTGTCATTAGTCAATGTCAATTCCAAAGTCTTCCTGACAGCTTTGACTAATGGAGGCGAGAAAAACAAGGTTAGGCATTAAAAATGTTCACGCCTGTGCCTGCAGCCCAGGCAAAAAACAGGATCCCACAGTGATGGGCACCTGGTCGAAGCTAGCAGCATACACAAACCAGACTTCCTTCTTTGTACCTGATATGTACAAATATGTTTTTGTTCGGGTATTTTTCCAGTGACTGGAGGGTACAGAAAAGGGCGAAGGAAGAACGTGACACAGATACTACCCCAGGAAGCTCTGCTGCTAACGGTTGGGGGAGGAAAAGGATGCCTTGGAGCGACGGTTATGTTACAGTCAAATCCCTTGAAGCCACTCGTGCTCAATTTCAAGTTGATGACCTCCTGACCCCTACCCCACCCCCCTACCCCCCCCCCCCGGGCACCTCTGTAGATCTACGAGGGTTGGATAGGCGTACATAATATGGCAAAAAAATCCACCCACCCAATCAATCAGATGGCAAGATGGAGCGATGGTCGTACTTGTTCTACAGCTTTGCCTTCTGGTGAGATGATGGTGGTTTGGGAGAAAGTTTGGAGCGACGTCTAACGTGCTTCTCAGATCTGTTGAACCCACTCAGTAGTGGAGGAAGTCGTTAGCCTCAGATCTGTTGAACCCACTCAGTAGTAGAAGAAGTCGTTAGCCTCATAGCATAATTGCCTAAGTCATGCTTCACTTGTGGTAAGCCGAGCCATCTTCTATGTAGTGTCAAAAATGCCAATGCCAAAGAGATGACTTGGGCAGATAGTGATTTTGGAATGTAACAAGCATTCTGATAGTATGATGGCATAGGCAATAACACACAGTGAATCAGCAGTGTTAGGAGAGTAGATTTAGGCTGATATCTCAATTTGGCCAAAATATGACTAGCAATTATGCTATGAGGCTAACGATGTGTGAAACATTTTTTTTTTTTTACCAACTCATAAAATAATAGCTTGTTTCAAATTATGCAATTAGGCAATTATGCTATGAGGCTAACAAAGTAGTATGTTAGAACCTCACTTGGTCAGGTCAACTTGGTTCATCTAACGGCCCTGCCTCTTGATCAGTGTTGGCGGGGGAAACGCTTCACAGTAATTTATAACCTTTATGAGGAACAGGGTAATATAACGACGAGTTTCTGTGAAAACAAAATGAAAAACAAATGTTTTATGTTGTCGTAATAGCCATTTTGGTAGATCGTATGACTAGTCTAATTATGTCTGTTTTGGGCTATCACTTCTCACCACTAGAGGGCAGTCTCACTAGGCTATGGTGATGGGACAGGTGGTGGATCAGGTGTGTAAGGTCACAGGTAAAACGGCAGTAGGCATGCATGGCTGAACAGGAGATTCACACAGTTTTTTATCGCTAATCCACACATCCGGAATATACCACCATATCACCACGGTAATTAATCTGTCATCGTGATATTTGATTAATGGGGATATAATTAAACAACTATACAGGCAATACAGCAACCTGAGTGGTAGATATCAGATTCAAAACTTGAAGTAACCCAAGCCATTTCCTCTTCGCCCACCAGAAGAACCTACTGCTCATGTAAGTGGAGAATTTCAAGTACTTTTTCCCAGTACATAATGCATTATGTTGACATGCTGTCATTTTTTGTGGCAATGAGATAGTGCTGTTTCTGCAGTTTGCTGGTGCAGTGATGATGGAATAGAATATGATGGCATTCACTGCAGGGGAGATGCCAGTTCGATGGCTTTCCAAGGGTAGATGTGGTGATTTGCATATGTTTGGAACAACATCGGTCTCTAGAGTGAACCCATCTGAAAGCGCACTTCACATGCTCACATGACATGTTCCCAAAACATGTGAACATGTTGTTTGATTTCTTGAGTTCCCTGATTCACAGATCTCTATCTCCTCGCTGATGATAATGCCATCGAAACTCACATCAGAACCATGAAGCAGAAACCATTTAGCCAAACAAGGCAGAATAGCAAGGCGGGTTTGTCTCATGCAGTCCTGACCAGAGTGTCTCACTAATAGGCTACTATTTAGGAAGACATACCAGCTCAGTGGCCTTGTGGTTAGAGTGTCCGCCCCTGAGATCGGGAGGTCGTGAGTTCGATCCCTGGCCGAGTCGTACCAAAGACTATAAAAATGGTACCCGATGCCTCCCTGCTTGGCACTCAGCATTAAGGGTTCGATCGGGGGGTAAGACCCTGCAACATACCAGCGTCATGTCCAGGGGGTGGTACTTGTACATCAAGCCGCCTCACGCTACAGAAACAGGAGATAGGCTCCTGCCCTATGGGCCAAGGCTACTTACTTGTAGGGAAACATAGGGAGATATGGGCATGGATACAGTTCTCCTAACTTCAGCCATGCTCCACAACAACATGCTCTTTGTCATAAACATAGACCTACTGAAACGCACGCACAATATCTTCTACCCACCCGGCTTGTATTAATGCTCAGACTCAGAGTTCAGTAGGTTTTCACCTACAAGGAATTTGCTTTAGTCTGGTGGTGCATAATAATAAACAAGGTGCACGGACAACAAGTGAATAATAATAATAATAGAGATTGAAAAGTATTTACAATAGTACAGTGTGACTGTTTGATGTCAGCGGGGGTCAAGATAACAGTCGGGGTCAGTGGGGTCACTCTATCTCACTATCTCAAGATAACAGTCGGGTTCAGTGGGGGTCAAGATAACAGACAGGGGTCAGTGGGGGTCCCGGGGACTCTTTAATGAGGCGAACTGCTAGTCGGGAAGGAGAACTGTTTTTGTGTTGTTGATGTTTTGGTCGTGACGCACCGCAGCCTCCCGTATGAGAGGAATAATTCAAACAGTTTGAGTCCACAATCTCTCCTGCCCGCCCCTGGGCTCCTGGTGCATGCTGGTCCTGGGGGGGGTGACAGACTGCAGCCAGTCGCCCTCCCAGCAGAGTGAATGATACGCTGTCCTGACTCTCTGTCCTCGTCCTTGGCTGGGCCAACAGCGTACCAGATGGTAATGGAGGAGGTGAGGATGGACTCAGTGATGAGGGGGTAGAAGAGTTAGCTTGTTTTGTGAGCCTGCTAACAATGTAAAGTAGTGTTATGGTTAACTAGGTAGCAGTTAAGGGGATTACTCACCCAATCCATTGCGTTGTTGCAGTATTTTGGCCTGACTAGCGAGGTTGTGTTGTGATTCAACAACGATGAACAATGTAGTTCTGTGTTTCAAAAGAAAAAGTCTGAACATTTTGATTGGTTGCCGATATGAGGACCAAAGCATTAGATCGTGTCACATACAGTTAGGTCCATATATATTTGGACACAGACATTTTATTTTTTATTTTAGCTGTTTACCAAAACATCTTCAAGTTACAGTTATATAATGAATATGGGCTTAAAATGCAAACTCTCAGCTTTAGGGTAAGGGTATTCACATCCAAATTGAAGGAAGGGTTTAGGAATTACAGCTCTTTAGCAATGGCTGAGTCAATCACCTGATCTCAACCCGATCGAGCATGCATTTCACTTGCTGAAGACAAAACTAAAGGCAGAAAGACCCACGAACAAACAACAACTGAAGACAGCTGAAGACTTACTTTGCCTGGCAAAGCATCACAAAGGAGGAAACCCAGCATTTGGTGATGTCCATGGGTTCCAGACTCGGATTCTCGACAAAGTATTAAAAATGAACATTTTATTTATGATTATGTTAATTTGTTCAATTACTTTTGAGCTCCTGAAAATAGGGGGCTATGGATAAAAATGGTTGCAATTCCTAAACGTTTCATACAATATTTGTGTTCAACACTTTGAATCAAAGCTGAAAGTCTGCACTTCAATTACATCTCGATTGTTTCATTTCAAATCCATTGTGGTGGCATACAGAGCCAACATTATGGAAATTGTGTCACTGTCCACATATTTACGGACCTAACTGTATGTAAATGAACTGGGTTCATATGTATGTTGTTGTGTATTCGCCTCTACACAGGTTTGGTCTACATTATATTGCTCTGTCATCTTGACAGCATAGCGAGCACAGATGAAGAAGATGACTTCTTCTCGTCAATCCAGCCAAGAAGGTCACAAGGTATAGATAGATAGATAGATAGATACTAGATAGATAGATAGATAGATAGATAGATAGATAGATAGATAGATAGATAGATAGATAGATAGATAGATGGGGGTGTGGTGGTCTAGTGGATAGTGAGTTGGACTTGTGATCGGAAGGTTGTGAGTTCAAATCCCGCCTGAAACCACACCATTACTAGTGTGCCCTTGAGTAAGGCACTTAGCCCTCAGTTAGTCCAGGGGGAATGTCCCTGTACTTCGTAATTGTAAATCGCTTTGGATTAAAAGCGTCTGCTAAATGGCAAAATTAAAATTATAGATAGATAGATAGATAGATAGATACTAGATAGATAGATAGATCTTTATTTAGTCAGGACAGTGCACATTAATGAACAGTCACTTATGGTATGGTGACAGTAAATATGCCGGATTTAGCTAATTTGCATCCGTAGTCCTCATAGGATACAGGGTAGCTGGGTGGGTACCTTTATGGGTACCTTGATGGATACAGGGTAGCTGGGTGGGTACCTTTATGGGTACCTTGATGGATACAGGGTAGCTGGGTGGGTACCTTGCCTGTGCATCTGTCCTGCTTCCTTCATTTCCACACACATCAACAACAAGCTTTCCCTCAAACTGAACACTGTCTGCCTGCCTCTGCTAAATTATTATTACTGGCATCCGCAAGAAAAGTCTATAGAGAGGCTCCTCCAACTAATTAAATATTCCGCTGCTATGCTAGGCTGCTGACAAAAACTAAGAGGGGTATCAGGTATCACTTGAGTTTTGCTGCTCTGCGCCCGGGCTCCCTGTACCGTGTAGAATCGACTTCAAAGTTCCTTCTACTTATGGTGTTTAAAGCTCTAAGCGGGCTGGGAGCAGCCTACCTTAATGACTCGCTGACAACCTGTACCCCCTCAAGAAAGAGCACTCGAGTTCTCTGCTGCTGAAGTTATTGGAGGTTACTGTTAAAAGTGTTCAAACTGTTCAAACCCAAAAGAAGGTTTTGGTGAGGTCTCCTCCTGTGAAGAGCAACACAGCACAGCTGAGAAGATGTTGACAGCCAGCAGAGGCCTAGAAGATAATGGATACAACATAGCTCTGTCCAATCTTTCATTCAGGCAGGTCCAGTATGTCCAGCATGTTGTGTGTGAGTGGGTGGGTGGGTGAGTGAGTGAGTGAATAGGTGAGTGAATAGGTGAGTGAGTGGGTGAGTGAGTGAGTGAATAGGTGAGTGAATAGGTGAGTGAGTGGGTGAGTGAGTGAGTGAATAGGTGAGTGAATAGGTGAGTGAATAGGTGAGTGAATAGGTGAGTGAGTGGGTGAGTGAGTGAGTGAATAGGTGAGTGAGTGAGTGAGTGAGTGAGTGGGTGGGTGGGTGAGTGAGTGAGTGAGTGAATAGGTGAGTGAATAGGTGAGTGAGTGAGTGAGTGTTTGAGTGAATAGGTGAGTGAGTGAGAGAGAGTGGGTGAGTGAGTGATTGGGTGTTTGAGTGAGTGAGTGAGTGAGTGAGTGAGTGAGTGTGTGGGTGTGTGTGTGTGTGTGTGTGTGTGTGTGTGTGTGTGTGTGTGTGTGTGTGTGTGTGTGTGTGTGTGTGTGTGAGTGAGTGAGTCAGTCAGATTGTATGTTTTTTATATTATATCTTCAAATAATTTGTGAATTGTTTGCTTTAAATAATTACATCATGCAATGCTGAATTAAAAGATGTTTGTTCCTACATACATTTATTCTCTTCCTCTATAAGAAAAAAACATTGGGATCAGAGGTGATGATGAAATAAAATTCTCTTTCTTAAGTTGTTTCCTAGGCGACAACTTTTACTTTTACTTGAGTGAAATGTCACTGAAGTAACAGTACTTTTACTTGTTTATTTAAAAATATATTTATATAATTTAACCTTTATAGGAGGTCCCTTGAGATTAAAATCTATTTCTCGAGTAAGACTTGAGGCCAAGAAAGCGCAATACAGATACAAGGTACAACATTGGCGAATAAAACATCATTAATAACAGACAAGAGATAACAGATAAATATGATTTAAAAACATAGTTTTATGTCTTGGACTTGTGCAATGTTATACAGTGTTATTAGCCCTGACAGATCACACACACCATCCATGGGACGACAGCAGGGCGACGTCTTGATAGTGTTTTCAGCAGACCAACGTCCAGCAAAGCCCCAGATCCCCCATCTGTCTGCGCCCACATTAGAGAGAGGAGATACTCCTACTAGAACTGAATCATGTCCAGTTCCCTCAATTAACTGGCAGTTAATTAAATCAGACTCGTAATGAGTTTGAGCACTGGAGAGGTAATGGAAGGACATTGTACGATATAAATTAAATCTGACTCTTTAATTGGGTTTTACAGCCAAATCAGATGATGCTGCAGATAGGCTCATCTGTACTTCAGATTATATAACCATCGATCGGCCTGTGTCTGCGCACGTAGTAGCCTAGGCGGGGCGCCTTGTGAACTGTATGACCGGTCAGTCTCTGTACCAGGGCTGTCTTGTCTGCATGATCACAGCCTCCAGTCATATGACTGGCCTGGACTAGTGTCATTAGATAGAGTTATGCAGTGGAGGGCAAATATAATGACAGGTCCCTTCACTCCAGAAATCAATATTATGCCTCCTCTCAGACGCGCAGGGAGATGTCGGCAGGGAACTGTTTACATTTCCTCAACTGCCTTAATTGACGTACACACGCGAGGGAGAGCCGGAGATCTTTTTCCAATATGAAAAAAATGTGTCACTTAAAGTCCAGTTAAGTGCTATTTAATACCCGGCCAGCTCGGTCACTTTGTAAAAGGGGGGACCCACACAACTGTTGTAACGATCGCCCCCCAAGTGGTCCCTTGCAGGCTGTTTTGTGTGGGTTTCCAGGTCTGGTCGTGTGAAATGGAGACCCCCGGCGTTGTCAAGTCCCCGTCTCCTAAGGGATGTCCTATAGCGCTCATTATTGTCAGTCGCATTAGAACACAGCCTGCCATCGATCTCAGCTGCGGATCCCTCATCGAGCGTTTTATAAGGGGCAATTTCACTGTTCAACTGAACGATGCTGGGACTCGATTTTTCATTTTCAAACGTATGCCTATGCCAAACAAAAGCAAGCTGAGCAAGCCATACGATACAACTCTATGCACAAGGACTTCTAAGAATTCCCACTGAGAAGAAAATAAATAAAAATCAAGATTACCAATGAAGATTGAAGATTGTAATGAAGATTACAGATGCTATGATATAGCTCTGAGCTATATCTGGCGCAATATACAGTATGTCTTGTGCATTGTCCCTGTCAAATAAACTAATAACAAACAAACCAATCAGTCAAAAATCAGTAAAAACACAAGTATTTGGTAGGTCTATGTAAAATTAATTATTACTTGTGTTAACTTTTATTATCCTCCCTCCTCGTCAGCCAGAGATATTTGAAAATATGTTTTATTTTTGGTGAAAGATTGGCCTGGAGACTGGGCAACGATTCTTTTTTTGTTTAACAGTTTTTATAGTTTTTTTCAAATTAGTTAACATCCTTACCCCAGCCCTCCCCTCCCTCTCTGATCCTCCCAGCCTCCCATGTCTGTTTTAGTCCAGATTTTAGAGGCCTTTGAGGCTTTTGTCTAACCAAGGAGTACAAAAGGAATACATACAATATAATATAAAGAAAAGAAGAAAGCAAGAGAAGGAGATCCGTAGGGGGTCCGCCGCCTCGTTCTAATACTAGCATACTAGGCGTCCATATCGAGTGGTAGCCTACTTGTGAGCTCTCATAGCAATCTAAGAATACTATATTTTCCAGAAGGTTTTGCAAACAGCCTTTAAGTGTGTATCTGATTTTCTCATGTTTCAGATGGCGCATAGTGTCTCTGATCCATCTCATGGGGTGTTCGTTCCTTCCAGGAGATAAGAATAAGGCGTCTAGCAATCAAGGAGGTAAACGCTACGGCTTCATAGGCCTTGCTTTTAAGGGAACGAGTTTCAGGGGGTAAAACCGAATAGAGCACATAATTATGGGATTGGGGGGTGATTACTTTTTAAAATATCTTCGTGTAAGGTAGGTTGGGGCAGGACCAGAACATGTGGATGTAGTAGTCGGCTGGTTGACCTTTACAGCGAGGGCGTGAAGGGTTTACGTTAGGGACATTTTCCGCCAGTCTTGCCTCAGTCAGGTGTGCTCTCAAAACACACAAGAGCTGTTTCAAGCTGTGCCTGGCACACGGGGAAGAGGTGTGTATTAAGTCAAGCACTGGCTCTCATTGATCAACTGTCATTTTCCTCTCCAAGGTCTTTCTCCCAGAGTCTCCTAACATCTTGCAGTGAGTGCAGAGTGATATTGCATATATTGTTGTAGATAACAGAAATTGGACCTTTGTTCTTTGGGGATAGTGAGAGGATGTGATCTACCGTGTTGTTTTGGCGGGAAGTCTGGAAATGAAGCATTACTTTTCGGGACTGATTTGGGACTGATTTGGAGGTAACTGGAAAAAGTAAAACTCTGGTAAATTGGTGAATAATTGAGAGGGTTGTGCGATCGATCCAAACTTGCAACCAACATAAAGATTATAAATGGATTGAATACCCTTTGAGGACCAAGCCCCGAAGGCAGAATCGGAGAGAGAGAGGGTGGAAAGTTATGGTTCTTCTTGATGGGAGAGTGCACTGATGGACTGATGTTGTCTACGAATTAAAACGCCTCCTAAATTGTGACCAGATTCTGACTGAGTGATAGACCACTGGTCTGGTCACTGGTCTTGAATAGACATGGCTTTGAAGGGGAGGGTGATGGGGCACATATTATTGAGTTTAGATTAAGGGAGGTACAGAGTACAGACATACTCCATTTGTACCCAGGACGGGGCAGGTCTGCCTCAGTCCAGTGCAACCTTGCTTTAATATTACATGCCCAGTAAAAGTCAATGAAGTTGAGTATAGGGCCATGTCAGCCAGTTTTTTAGGTCTTTGAAGGGCACTTCTTTTGATTCTGTGTGGTTTACCACTCCAGGTGAATGATAATATGCTTCTTTCGAAAGACTTTCCGATCAGGATGGGGATGTTTTTGGAAGAGATAAAGGAATTTTGGTAATGCAATAATTTTAATGAGATTAATTAGGCCAGGCAGCTATGGACAGTCTATCTATGTCTTTCTTACATTTTTTCTGGATCAAACGCCAAAAACTCTTGATGAAGAGGAATGAAAAAGTAGGTGTGATCTCGACCCCAAGATATTTAAAACCCTGGTTGGCAATTCTGAATGGAAAGTGCAATCTATTAGAGAGGCTAACTGAGTAATAGGAAACATTTCACTTTTATCGTAGGCTAATAGATTTTATAGCCTGAGAGAGTTTCCCGAAATGAGCTAGGGTGTTGTGGAGGGAGGGAAGAGATTTTAATGGGTCAGTTACTTATATCATAGACGATGAATCGAGCTTTGGTGAGTAAGTACGTGGCTTTGTCTGTGGAGAGTAGGTCATATTCCGTCTGTAGTCGCTGTCTTTCTTTAAAAAAGTGTTGGGGAGAGAGAGGATATCGTAACGTATAGTAACGGTTATCAATCTCTGTAATGGATTGCGAGATGTCGTTGAGTTTAGAGTCTCTTGCTTTTTTTTGACCTGGAGGAGTATTTGATTATTTCCCAGGGAAGATAGGCTTTAAGGGTCTTCCATAGGGTCGAATGGGAGATTTCTGGAGAGGCATCTGTTTCAAGAAGGAAATTAATATGAGAGGTGGCACGATTTACCCATTGATTGATCATCAGCTAGGGGTAGGGGGTTACGTTTCCAGAGATGGTCTAAGGCAGTTGGGTAACGCTGTATGAAATGAAACAGCACCTCGATCAGATATTGTAATTCTATGATATGAGCAAGAGTTAACATTCCCCAGTAATTTATTATCTAGAGGGATGTAGTCAACACTAGTGTATGTATGATGGGGATGGGAGAAAAAGGTAAATGCTTTTTTCTTGTTATATTTAAATCTCCAAATGTCTGAACCAACATTTTGAGCAATGAAATCGTTGGTAACCTTGGCAGGTTTGGAGAGGGTCTGGGTCATGTTTGATGAGCTGTCTAGTAGTGTTGAGTACGCAGTTAAAGTCGCCCCCTATTATCAAATGTGACAGGGTCTGGTGAATACGTCCTCAAGTAGGGCAAGGTCATTAAAAAAAATAAATCCAGATTATGAGTGCAGATTGTAAGCTTTCCAATGATGTGTCATACTTTGAAATATGAAAATACACTGCTCAAACACTTAATCATCACAGTGTAACACCAAGTCAATTAAACTTCAATATCGATCTGTCCAGTAAGGAAGCGTAAATGATTGTTAATCAATTTCACCTGCTTTGGTGCAAATGAAAGCGACAACCCTGTAAAAATGAAATGGTTTTGCAGGTGGTGGCCACAGACCATTTCTCTCTCCTTATCCTTCCTGGACTGATTTTTCTCTAGTTTTGTATTGTGCTGGTGACCCTGTCACTATTAGTAGCATGAGGCGCTACCTGCAGCCCATTCAGGTTGCACAGTTTGAATGGGAAAGTGTTTTTTGACTGGTACTGTATTTGGCAGGCTTACTGTGCCACAGTTGGCAGGGAAAATAGGGGTTGCTGAATAGATCTCTGTACGGTCAATCTGAGGCGAAATTAGCTGTGCAGGAAACCTTTTAATGCATTGAAACATCATGGCTCATTTTGACTTCCTTTTCAGAGGCCAGCCAAGACTGTGCCGGCAGTTGGTCAGAAGTTTTTTGTATTTCTTTTATTTCCATTCAATCAACTTGTCAGTCAATTGTTGGAATTGGGGGGGGGGGGGGGTTAGATTAACACAAAGCAAAGAGCTCCCTAAGGTCCTGAGTCGTGCTCCGCTGGCTTTTCAATCGAGCTAGGGGGCTCGATCCGCTGGGCTCATCCACCATCCCTCCCCAGGCTTAGAGACCACCCCCCCCCCCCCCCTCCCAAATAAATCACTGACTAGAACGGCCTGGAAAGACGACCGTTAGTCTGCACTTCATTCACCACAGAAAACAAGGTGTTTGGTTGGAGATTTAGGGAGCCTGTGTGTGTTGGTAGAGAGCCTGTGAGTGTTAGTAGAGAGCCTGTGTGTGTTAGTAGGAAGCCTGTGTGTGTTAGTAGACTATGTTGGACAGGGGATGATCGTTCCCTGGGGAATATGGAACTCTGCGTCCAGCGTACATTAAGAGGAAGATTCACTTTGTGTGGGTTATTGAATTTACTGCACTAACACATGGTAAGGAAATGCACTCAAACAGACGTAATAATAATAATTACTTAAATTTATAAAGCGCCTTTCACAAACCCAAGGTCGCTTTATATAGGGAATGGGACAAACAGAACAGAGCCAGAGAGACAAAGGGCAGTTTTGAATATGTCCAGGGTTGGAGAGTCGCGGATATCCTTGGGTAGAGAGTTCCAGAGGGTGGGGGCTGCCACACTGAAGGCTCTGTACCCAAAGGTCCGGAGTTTGGCGCTGGGTTGGATGAGGAGGCCTGTGTTAGAGGACCTCAGAGTTGTGGATGGGTTGTAGTGGTGGAGGAGATCAGAGTTGTGGATGGGGTGTAGTGGTGGAGGAGATCAGAGTTCTGGATGGGGTGTAGTGGTGGAGGAGGTCAGAGTTCTGGATGGGGTGTAGTGGTGGAGGAGGTCAGAGTTCTGGATGGGGTGTAGTGGTGGAGGAGGTCAGAGTTCTGGATGGGGTGTAGTGGTGGAGGAGATCGGAGAGGTACTGGGGGGTCACGTAGGCATGCTCTTAATTTGATTATGCAATTTAATCATGATAGAAATAGAAATGTCTTGAGAAACATTGGGTTTTGAGTGTGATCCGCAAGTTAGTATTTGGAGAACAATAAAATGACTTTCATTGTTTCGGGCCGGCTGTGTAGAGCCGCCGTCTAATGATCGCAAGGTTGTCAGATCGGCGGTTCGAGCCCCGGCTGGCCACATGTCGATGTGTCCTTAGGCAAGACCCCAAATGAACCCCAAATTGCTCCCAGTGAGCGGGCCGGCGCCTTGCATGGTAGCTTGCCGTGGCATTGGTGTGTGAACGTGTGTGTGAATGGGTGAATGGGAGGCCGTTGGAAAGCGCTTTGGATAAAGCCGCTATATAAGTGAAGTCCATTTACCATTTAGTATTTGGAGAACATGAAATGACTTTCATTGTTGGTGTCATGCAACAAACATGTGCAACATTTGAGGTTTGTGTGATTGTGTTGGCTGTAGCGTAAACACTGCTGCCGTATCCAACCGTGCAGCGTTGTCCCTCTCAGCTGGAGTTCAAAGTTTCTCACTTCTCATTCTTGGACGAATGCCAGGAGTCCTCAGCTTGAGTCTGTGCACGCTCTGGCAAGACACCCCGGAGAGAAAACAAGACTGTTTCTTCTCTTTCGCAGTCGGTCACTCTCAGCACATTAGAGATAAGTTGAGGAAATATTTCAGAGTTCTCTTCCTCTATCATCAAATAGCCAGCCACTTACCCAGCCCTTATTCTTTTTTGAATGGTCGGACTTCCCACTCTTATTTTTCATTTTATTGGATATGGAGTGAAGACAGACAGGAAAGTAAGGAGAAGAAGGGAGAGAGAGGGCATGTCAGCAGGGCATGGGCCAGATTCGAACCCATGCCGACATGGGTCATGCGTGTGCACTGTCGACTGCAGTGCTAGACCACTGGACCACCCCAGTCCTCTCTGAGGAAGGGTGAGGGAGGGTGAGTCCAAAACTTTACACACGTCTAGTCTTACTATCCAGCCCATCTGTCCCAATACTTTTGAGATTCATTCGTTAACACACTTGAAAACACACTTTTTTGTGCCATGAGTTTCTGTGTTTTTCCTCCGTTTTCGAGACTGCGAGGATCACAGTATTCACCCATATGTAGGCACATAGCAGGGCATTAATACGTCTAATAATAAGTGGTGACATTTCAACATTTTTAAAATAAATCCCTCACTCTTATTGTTCATATGTATGCAGGCAGTTGGCGAGAAGGCTTGACTGTATTAAAAGAGAAAACAGGTTAAATATGTGTTGTTATATTCATATAACGGAGAGTGTCTTTTCATAATAGACTATTGATACTTTCTTGGCTTTCCTTATCATAATCAGCCACATACATAAATACATATACATACATACATATACATACATACATATACATACATGCATACATACATACATACATACATACATACATACATACATACATACATATATACATATACATACATACATACATACATACATACATACATACATACATACATACATACATACATACATACATACATACATACATACATACCGGTACATAGATACATACATACATACATATATACATACATACATACAGTACATACATATGTATTCAACATGCTCATGGTCAAAGAACAAAAATACTAAATGTGATACTAAATCAGTGACGAGGTCTTTAGGGACACATGCTGAAATGTATTTATAACAGTGTTAATTAAAGCTCAGCCTTTGCTCACTTCACTGACTTCCATTTGTTGTTTCTGTACTGAGATGTGCTAGCCAACTGAACATGATAACACACTCATGTTTATGATTATTCTATTTGTAAAGGGACAATGAATAGTAATGAACATTAAAACATGTACATAGACCAGATTTAGCCAGAAGGCTTATTTTCATCCATAGTCCCTCACCAGTTATAAAAAAGGTCTTCCTAAAAAGATACAATAACATCACACAGTAAAAGCGTACATAGAAAACGTAATACTGAACATGAAATTAATTAAGTCAACAAATACAATACAGGTCTTTAAAAAGATAAATGGATAAGCCCATACAATAACAACACAGTCCAAGCAAGCAGTAACACAGAGAAACACAGTACAGGCATATAGACAACACAGTAACACACAGTAACACAGTACAGACATATAGACAACACAGTAACACACAGAAACACAGTACAGACATATACGGTAGACAACACAGTAACACACAGAGACACAGTACAGACATATAGACAACACAGTAACACACAGAGACACAGTACAGACATATAGACAACACAGTAACACACAGAAACACAGCACAGACATAGCGTTCAGCATAGACAACGGACAAGCTGACATGACACAGAAACATTTCAGTGCTGACAGGTTTGTGTGTTAATCATCCATTGTTTTAACTGATGGCTGAACGACCTGTAGGTGTTCAGTTCTTTGAGGTGGGTTGGTATTAAGTTCCACTCCCGTGACCCTGTAACTGACCAGGCAGACTGACTGAAAACACTTTTCCTCATTGGGATATGTTAATTCCAAACTCAAAATGAAGCCAAAGAAAGAGTTAAACCAATAATAAATGGTGCTATTACCACAGGTAGTTTATATGACAGGTTCATGTTATGGCTAATGCACTTCTGGTGGTATCACGTTGTAGAGATGGAGCCTGTAATGGTTGAATCACATTAACTCTTAGCAGTATTCAGTATTCAAACCTGTATCAATAAGACAA
>NC_137689.1:8117611-8225111 GCF_963989245.1 Nansenia antarctica | reverse complement strand
CATCATGTTCTAGTGGATAATGAGTTGGACTGGTGATCAGAAGTTCATAAGTTCAAATCCCGCCTAAAACACCACCACCAAGACACTGAACCCCAAATTGCTCCCAATTAGCGGGCCACTAGCTTGCCGCCATCGGTGTGTGAATGGGTGAATGAGAGGCCGTTGCAAAGCATTTTGAAATAAGGCACTATATAAGCGCAGTCCATTTACATAATATATGTGACATTAATAATACTTAGACACACAGAAACAAAGTGTTACAAAATGTTACTGTTTTGAGAAAACACAAGCATCTATCAAAACACTATCCTTAAAAGTAGGCAAGGACACCGACTCCCCTAAGTTAAAAGTATCTTGGAACCTGCTCCTGGATGAAAGGGCATTATACGAAAGAGACCTTTCCCCATCTCAGGTCTGGCCTCAGAGAACAGAGAACGACAACAGAGATGTTTCAACTGACCTTTTCAATGAGTAACAGCAGCACAACGGGAGTTGCATCACTGCTTTATACATGAAGGTGCACCGATGCCTCCTGGTAGAGAGAGGTCAAAGCCTCTTTCGGGATCGAACATCTCTGGAGAGATATACAGTACACATTGCACCAGAGATACATTGCACAATGTCATATAAATCACAGTGATGGGTAAGTAATCCAGCATTGATGGTACATCTTTAACCTTCGTGATACACTGTGTGGTCACAAATGAAATTGCAGCAATCAGCAATACACACCCTCGAGATCAGACCCTGGCAAGGCTAGCGCACAGGTAATAACAGATATCTGCTCCAGATTGTCTTGATTTGTCTTCTGTAACAAGCTGTGATTTGACAACAGAGTGGCCGTACCAGCCAGGATAAATCAATACACCTAATACACTAGAGCCAATCGAAACACTTTCATTCCACAGATTCTTCAAAGCTCCTTTTTCTGTCTGAAGACTGAGATGAAAAGCAGTATCTTCCGCACACTCAAAACTGTGCGAAAAAAACTAGTTATTTCACAAGCTTTCGGTCGCTCTATACCTCTATAGATACCTTGCTCTATACCTTGTCTGCCTGAAGACGGTCTATGAACGACCGAAAAGCCTGGGAAAATAAATGGATTTTTTGCACAGCTTTGAGTGGGCGGATGCTGCTTTTTTTCATCCCATCTTGATACTCTTCAGCTCCAGCACCTCAGATAAATCTGATTAGGGACGAGCGGGGGTATTTTCACTTAACTGTCTGAAGACTGACATAAACAATATTATCACCCTGATCCAACACTGATAGAATAAAAAGTGCCTTGAGCGAGATAATGTCTTACTGACATTGAAAAAACACAAAACAAGATTTGTTCCTAAAATAAAAACACAAGCAACATGTTTTACTTCAGTTTCTTGGACAAGTTATCAGGGTACAATTCAACCAAAAACCAATGTAGTGAGATTAGAACTCCACCGCCGTTGTGTGGCAGTGTAGTAAACCGTTTGCTCTCCTAAACAGGCCTGCCCAGCCAGCGTGCCACGCCTGGTTACTTAGCTAAATTGGCAATTAATAATGTTATCCCAGGCTGGCTGTTACATAGCAGCTGTCATAAGCAAATTATTTTTCTGTCCTGCATTGGGCATTGATCAATGGAGCGTGAAAAGGCCCACAGGCACCTCGCATGGATACAGTGGGTCTTAAATAAAGGGCTGAGCTATACGGTGGTAACTGACTCGCTGCTACGGTAACAAGAGCAAGACCCTGCGTTTATGAAACCCAAATTATTCACAGCCAATTTACCCATTTCGGTCAATTTAAAAAAGGAAAAATGGAGCCTAGAATGGATGGGAGGGTTTGTGGAATTGCTACCTCAGTCAATGGACTGGAATAAGTTTGATGAAACTCTATGTCGATATCCTTTCAAAGATGTTCAGAGTAAATGCTTGATATCTGTTTTTCTGTTTTTATAATGGGTTCTGTGTCATTCAGTATCATACAAGAACAGTGTCAGTTTTGCTTATAAGGAAGTAGCCTTGAGAACCGATGGTTCTGGAGCCTAACGGCCCATAGGAGCAGGAGCCGATCTCCTGTTTCCGTAGCGTGAGGCGGCTTGATGTACAAGTACCACCCCCCTGAACATGACGCTGGTATGTCGCAGGGTCTTACCCCCCCCCCCCAATCCAACCCTTAATGCTGAGTGCCAAGCAGGGAGGCATCGGGTACCATTCTTATAGTCTTTGGTACGACTCGGCTGGGGATCGATCTCACAACCTCCCGATCTCAGGGGCGGACACTCTAACCGCAAGGCCACTGAGCTGGCTTATGCAAGCCCTTCTTCCTCCCTAGCCTAGGCATGGCACTCAGGAGGGCCTAAGTGAGTAAGAAGTGTGGGCTGGAGAAGTGTGTGGTCGTCAGCCTTTTGTTCCACTAATGACTCCCTACCCAGAGAGCTGAAGATCACTCACACAGGCTGCCCCCTGCCTCCGCTGACGACAGAGTGCTATTCACTGGTGGCCTAATTCAATGGCTAATGAAAGTAGGGTTTATAATTCTTTATAGTTCTTGGACTGACTTATATAGTGCCTTATTCCAAAGCACTTCACGTTCACGGCCTCTCGTTCACCCACACATTCACAGTCACATTCACACACCAATGGCGGCAAGCTACCATGCAAGGCGCCGGTCCACGCTCTTTGGGAGCAATTTGGGGTTCAGTGTCTTGCCCAAGGACACCTCGACATATGGCCCAAGTCGGGGTTCGAACCGCCGATCTGGCGATCATTAGACGCCGCCTCTACCTCCTGAGCCACAGCCACCGCTTTTAAAAAACTACAAC
The DNA here is from genome assembly GCF_963989245.1 of Nansenia antarctica. NCBI lineage: Eukaryota > Metazoa > Chordata > Actinopteri > Argentiniformes > Microstomatidae > Nansenia > Nansenia antarctica. The sequence continues at coordinate 8,222,308 of NC_137689.1, read as the reverse complement.
ACAAAGTATTCACCCCCCCATTACCACGTTAAATTCAAACTCAATCAGAATGGGAAGGTTGCTGAAATGCTTTTCCTTGAACCATTGAAAGAAGTCGTGCAGGAGAAAGAAAAATAATGTCAAAGCAACTGAACCCAATTAGATGGTTATTTGGCTGTTAAATCTGGCTTTTATAGATCTCCCTTCCAGATCTTTTCTCGTGGGAACGTACCCAAAGGGCATGATTAGGGATGCTGTTGCTGGGTTTGGACATGAATCAGGTGGACCCTCACTCAAACTGTCAGATCTGGGTTGGCTTTGAGTAACTGTAGAACTACTGGACTGCCCTCTACTGGTGGTTTGTGTGAATCACATGTCCATGAGAAGTCAGCTCTACTTGCACATGCAGTGTGCTCTTGTGTTTTTGTGTGCTTTCTTTCCCCATGTTTCACCTCAGAGGAGTCCACATGTTTATTCTGTTTATTAGTCTGCCTAAAAAATGTATGACTGTGATGGTGGTAGACAGTTCTAGAAGGTGGTAGAGAGTTCTAGAAGGTGGTAGACAGTTCTAGAAGGTGGTAGACAGTTCTAGAAGGTGGTAGACAGTTCTAGAAGGTGGTAGACAGTTCTAGAAGGTGGTAGACAGTTCTAGAAGGTGGTAGAGAGTTCTAGAAGGTGGTAGACAGTTCTATAAGGTGGTAGAGAGTTCTAGAAGGTGGTAGACAGTTCTAGAAGGTGGTAGACAGTTCTAGAAGGTGGTAGAGAGTTCTAGAAGGTGGTAGACAGTTCTAGAAGGGTGGTAGAGAGTTCTAGAAGGTGGTAGACAGTTCTAGAAGGTGGTAGAGAGTTCTAGAAGGTGGTAGAGAGTTCTAGAAGGTGGTAGACAGTTCTAGAAGGTGGTAGAGAGTTCTAGAAGGTGGTAGAGAGTTCTAGAAGGGTGGTAGAGAGTTCTAGAAGGTGGTAGACAGTTCTAGAAGGTGGTAGACAGTTCTAGAAGGTGGTAGAGAGTTCTATAAGGTGGTAGAGAGTTCTAGAAGGTGGTAGAGAGCTCTATAAGGTGGTAGAGAGTTCTAGAAGGTGGTAGACAGTTCTAGAAGGGTGGTAGAGAGTTCTAGAAGGTGGTAGACAGTTCTAGAAGGGTGGTAGAGAGTTCTAGAAGGTGGTAGACAGTTCTAGAAGGGTGGTAGAGAGTTCTAGAAGGTGGTAGAGAGTTCTAGAATGTGGTAGACAGTTCTAGAAGGTGGTAGAGAGTTCTAGAAGGGTGGTAGAGAGTTCTAGAAGGGTGGTAGAGAGTTCTAGAAGGTGGTAGACAGTTCTAGAAGGGTGGTAGAGAGTTCTAGAAGGTGGCCAGTGTTTTAAGTTGGATAAACATCACAGTTCATAGTCAATATTGTGTTTCAGATAGATTTTATTTGAGCTAAAACAATGAGGAATTTGAAATACGGTCACTGTTTGTTTTGAGGACGGCCTAACCTACCCGTGTGTCTATGAATATAAGTATGTTTATCAAGGTAAGTCTATTCTAATAACCTGGAGTCAGAGCTAAAGGACACACACTTGCGCTATGGTTACATAATAATCAGAAAAACCCCCGATACACTTTTGAAATGTAGAGTGTGAGTAGCTTAGCAGGAGATCTGGAGGATTTGTTTCCTGGAGTTGTCAGTCCTTGTGTGTACGTTTGGTGTAAAGGCAGCTCTGCTTTGAAGCAGTGCAGCGGCGTTCTCCAGCTGACAGGTTCAAAGCCTCTCCTCTCCTCTCCTCTCCTCAGCCCTCCTCTCCTTCAACAGCCCCCCCCCCCCTTCAACAGCCCCCCCCCCCTTCAACAGCCCCCCCCCCCTTCAACAGCCCCCCCCCCCTCCACCCACCCACCTACCCAACCATTCTCTAGCCCGGTCGGTAGAGAGAGAACTGAACAGTTTGTCGACAGAGCCCACACTTTGAATTATGAATGAGCTTTCTTTTTTTTTTTTCCAGCCAGAAATTTGAAAGAAGAAAATTCCATCCCTATTGTTTTTGAGTCCTCCTGAAACAAAGCTTGTCAGCCAGATGAAAGCGAACGGGGCCTTTTTTGAACACAGTGTAAAACCTGGACACCTACCTGGGTAAGGTTACAGAGCGTGATTCTTATAGGAGCGCTCTGAGAATAATTGGATTCTGGGAAACGGACCAGAGGGGGGGGGGGTGAGGGGACAACCAGAGGACCAGAGGGGGGGGGGGGGGGCGTTGAGGGGACAAACTTCCAAAGCGTCTGAAATGGTGTGTATAGAGTTGACACCATCGCCTTTATTCCACATAGACATAGAATAATATCTATTAGAAATAGTGTATTAGAATTCAGCTCCTGAGCACCTGAGAGAAATGTGTTTTAATAACTTTGTATTTGTATTGAGTGTGTGCTTGTCCTCTCTAAGGATGAGGACATATGAGGACTCCGGATGCAAATGAGCTCACAGCTAAATCCCCTAAATCTTATTCAAAAAGGTGTGTCCCAACATGAGTCAAGTCAGTGGATATCTCTTCCATGAGGTGATAATTTACGTCAGACTGTGACTTATAATGATCGCCTAGTTTGACTTCTGAGTGAAAGTCATTTTATTAGATTAGGTTTAGATTGGATTCAACTTTATTGTCATCGCAGAGTACAAGTACAATACAACGAAATGCAGTTAAGCATCCAACCAAAAGGGTACATAGTGATATAAGAGCACGACATGAATAGAACAAGAATGGTAGTGATAGGTAGCTATGTAATATACAGTATGTGCAGAGGTAGTGTTGTAAACATCAGTTTAGTTTAGAGGTATATACAATTATGGGCTATATACCATGGTTAGTTATGGACTTTTGACCTGGTTTTGGCCTTAGTGGTTGATCAGAGGAAGACTAATGCATCACTGAAGCATAATTCAGTCTAATTTACAACTCAAAAAACTACAACTACAAAACGGACTGCCCCTGGCTACCTGCAGGCAATGGTCACCCCCCAAACACCAGCCCGTTCCCTCCGCTCTTCCCCCTCTGCTGGCCGACTGGCCCCACCACCTCTATGCCAACACAGCAGTCACGTCTCTTCACTATGCTGGCTCCCCGCTGGTGGAATGAGCTTCCCACGGCTGTCAGAACTGCAGAGTCACTCCCCCTCACCTCATCTACTACCCCCCAGCACTGTGCCTCCTGAGACACTTCCCCCAATACTGTGTAAGAGTTCTACCCTTGTACTGTTTCTCCTGTGTTAAAAATAAATAAATACATCAACAACAAACAACTTCTTCTATCACAATGACTGCCAATGGCCCCTGGCCTGAGCTAGATTACTCTTCCTGCTACGACTGGTGAATTGATGATTCACTTGCTTAGTCAAATGTATCGATTGTAAGTCGCTTTGGAATAAGACGTCTGCTAAATGCAAATTATTATTTTTTTAAATGTAAACAACTACATTACCCAGAATTCAGTGTGCACAGCTGCATTTTATGAGTTGAATGAATGAATGAATGAATGGTCTTTATTGTCATTGATATAGTACAGGTACCAAACAACGAAATTTGGGAGGGGGGGCTCCCCTGGTGCTAGGAAAAAAATAGTAAAAACAAGAAGGGAAAAGAGCTGGTTTACATAAATAAAGGCTATGTACACTATCCACTATACTATACTATACAAATAAAACACTGTGCTGTACTCTATGCTATGCTATAAATATCCTAACATTTCCTATCTCTGAACCTTATGTACCCGAGGGTTGTCATATTGCACATAGTGTTATTGCACATTCATTTAAAGTGTCGCAGTTTGCAGGTTTAAAATGTTCACAGTTGTGTTTCAGTTCAGAGTTGGACCACATTGTTCAATGTCGTGTAGGATCAGTGCTATTTCTTACTCTATAACTGTTCAATCATAATTCCAGTAATCATTTTCCTGTGTTGGAATTTTCTATGATGTTTTGTGTGAGCTTTATTAGCTTTTATTTTCTCTTTGTCCGATAATCCTTCCTTCCTACCTTTGACCGAGAGGTGCCCTATTTCTGCACAACTGAAACCTGCATTGGTTTTGTTTCATTGTGTTATTATTGTTTTTTGGTATTCAACCATATCCTTTCAAAGATCAGGTTAAATGTCAACTGTTTAGTGTACGTTTGTGTGGAGTAAAGATCAGGTTTTCGGTGGGCCTTTGGACATAATGAGGGTTCGCATGTCAGTGAAACCAGAGCCAATTGTCACTTTCAATGAAACATAAACAAACAGTTCTCTAATGGCGCCATAGACAGATGGGAGAGCAGAGCGGCATGTAAGCCACTGAGTATACAGGTAGGCCCCATCCCAATTCACCTCTTGGCCCTTCAGTACCAGTCAAAAGTTTGGACACACTTTCCCATTCAATTAAAGTGTCCAAACTTTTGACTGGTACTGTACATATTAGCCATACCCCTCCATTTTGTAGGATAGGGGTGTCCCAATTCTCGCTAGTATGCCGATGTCTCTAGCTAGCTAGCTAGCTAGCTAACGTTACAACAATGTTTTAAGACTGATTTGTGCATGACAGTTTTTCCCGCATTTTGACATATTTCCATGTCGCATTTCCTCCCTTTGATGGCATATGACGTCCGAAATTTACGTTCTAGTCTTTTGGTCCTCGTGTTGGCAACCAATCAAAATGTTCACTTTTGTTTTGAAACACGGAACTACGGAAATACGCATCACAACACAAACTCGCTAGTCAAGCCAAAATACTGCAACTCAAGGGATTGGGTGAGTAATCCCGCACTGCTACCTAGTTAACTTTAACACTACTTTACATTGTTAGCAGGCTCACAAAACAAGCTGTCTTAGCTGACTAGCGATGTGTCGTTGATTTTCGACAAGGCGGAAATTTATTCACATTTTTCGAAAGAAAAGTCTGATCATTCCATCAGATCCCGACATGAGGACCAATGATCAGACTGTGTCACAAATAAGGAAGCCACTCATGAAGACAATGGATTTGGTTCTTGTTCCCGCAAGCTTTAATGTCAGATAGGCATGCATGTGAATATATCCAACTGAGACTTAGAAATCACCTGGAATTCTGAAAACAATTTTGTAAAAGAACAATTGACAGAACACAGATGTTGATGTTAACTCATTGCTATCCCTACTATTTACATCCCCACCCGAATAGCTAGCCACTAGTGCAAGCTGCCCACCGGGGACTGGGATCGAATCCCGGTCTCGCCAGACCCGGATATGGCCGGGGCACACAGGGAGCGGCATATTGAGCAGCCACTCCCAAAGGGGGGTATAGGACTATTTCCGGACAAGGATCCGTCACGCAACACCGCCCCCGTCTGGTGCTGGAGTAACGGTGTCGGGCTCGAGGAGCCAGTCAGCTAGTCTGCCTGGCGATCTCCTCTGGGGCTGCCGGCCACGGGGTCGTGCGGCGGATCCTACGCAATAGGCAGGGGATAATTGGATGCTAGGTTGGGTGCAATTGGATACCAAATTGGGTGAAAAAGGGATAAAATCTGAAAAATAATAATTTAAAAATAATAATAATATGATGATCTTCATTATGCTGTGAGTGTGGACATACTGTGGATTGTTGGATTGTGAATGTTCAATTTTAAATTGATGGGAGTGTATCATGAATAGAAATTATGATACCGATCTGCAGTTGCCAATATTTTATTAGCGTAAAGAAATAAGATAAATGTCATAAATAACACAAAATAATACTTTGACACGTCCAAAACAATACTTTCACATACAGTATAACATTTCCATTCTGAAACTTTTATTTTTTAGACAATCATAGTCACAATTGATATTTCAGAACGATGGCTTTAGTTTGATGGTTTTGTTTTAAATCAGTAAAACACCCTTTAGACTAGAATATGGCTTACATCCTCCATTGCCCTGGTCTCATCATCTCGGGTTTGAAGCTTTCTGATTACCCCACCTACACGTTATCATGCATACTCTTACCTTTTAATTATTTTTCTTTTTTTTCTGTTCAAAGCTGCTAAAGTGCATGTATGCATTAACGCTTCAGCTTTTCTTTATCATTAGCGCTAGCATTAGCATTAAGAACAACGACGACAACAACAACAACAACAACAACAAAAGACTAGCTCTGTGATTCCCTCTTCCTGTAAAGTTTCTAAGGATGTGCTGTCCCCATCTAAATCCCTTTTTTAGTATGTTAAAAAAACACAATTATGGCTATGACAGACAGACTGACAGATATTTCCGAATAACAACTATATGAAGCAAAGATCTCAAAGTCCTTGCCAAAGTTAAAGACAAAAATCCGAAAAAGACAACGACGACAGCAAACGCTGAGCTGACCTCAGTCCTCCACCAGAAGACGTGTAAGACGTGCAGGGAGACGCACCTTGGAAAGGGACAGTAGTGTTGCCCTGGTAACCAGTAATCCCAAATGTAAGCGTGTGCGAGCGAATCAGTTTGCCTGGCCAGCGCCCCTCCGCCTCTAGTTGCGCTTGTGTCTCCTGTAGAAGACCACGGCCAGGCACACCATGACGACCACAGCCAGGGTCAGGATGCCCACAGCCACCCCCAGGCCCACGGAGGACTCGCCACCACGGCCGCCGGACAGGGCTGTGAACAACAGGCCAGAGGAGAGACAAAGTGTTGGAGCTCCTCTTAAGATGACATAATGAAAGAGATCTATGGAACAAACAGGCTACTCTTGAAAGTAAGAAGTTACAGAGAGAGATAGAGACAGAGACAGAGAGACAGATACAGAGACAGAGACAGAGACAGAGAGACAGATACAGAGACAGAGACAGAGACAGAGACAGAGACACAGAGACAGAGAGACAGAGACAGAGAGAGAGAGATGCAGACAGACAGATTCCAAAGTATTGGAACCAATGACAAAATAGAAAGCGTTTAACAGAGAAGATTGAAATGACAATGTCAAGATGGGAACACTATTATTACTCACCTTGTTCTTTTGATGCCATTACTGAAAGACAAAAATGCAGGGGAACATGTTCAGAATCATTTCTGCAAATTGTGGGTTCTTTTGTGATTGCTGCCATAAAACTAATGATTCAACCATTTTCACCACTTCGCTATGATGACTGATGATGATGATGATGAAGATTGCACAACCCCATATATGATTAAGCTACCTGAGACTGCTCAAAACATGAGTGAAACCAGACCATGTGACAGGGTCTGGAGAAAAAGTCCTCAAGAAGGGCAAGGTTTTTTTTCCTCCAGATTATGAAAGTGCAGATTGTAAACTCGTGACGATAGAATTATAAGGTTCTATCTCCATTTTTGGTCAAAATGTATCTGATCCATTAGGTGTTTATTAATGCCTGTGTGGTGTTATTTTTAAAATGTTGAAATTTTTTAGGTAGTAATTAATCAAATGAAAATGTTCCATCTCACAAAACATAATGGAATGTAAAAACTTTGACGCTCAATATCTCTGAACTGCCCTAAACGGAGATAGAACCTTATCATTCAATAACGTGTCATTTGAAATCTGAAAATAGTTGAAGAAGATATGTTTATTTGAAGGTTGGTCCACCTCAAACCAAATACCAGAGAATCTTGCTCTGAAATTAAAACACACACAAAACAGCTGCTAGTAGCTAGCAGCTAAGAAGGTAGGAAGATCTAACTGCATGTTTAGAACATCACAACACGCTGATAGAACATCAACATGCTAAAAACACACAACTACACATAATTAGATGGTCACATAGTCCTTGCTTTTGAAAAAAAAAAAAACGTATATTGTCTACAAGCCATGTATCACTAACCCAGTAGCCTACGGCAGACGATACACTGATTCCAATTAACAGAAGTGATCCTAAAACTGTTGCTTGTTATATCGAGTGAACTCTACAACACTTTCAACTTTCGTAACATAAAAAAAACAGAAAATACTTGAGTGACTGTGGAAAATCAATTGGCCTTTGCGCACTGTGGAAAGGCCGGCTAATATGATATTTAGAAGGAAAAAGTGTCTTATGAATGGCCCCTGAATAAGCCACTGGTTCAACTAATTATAACAACACACAACATTGATAAGATCAGTTAGACGTGGTAGTGCTGGGCTGGGACGAAAGCCAGGGAGCACTGCGGCCAAACAAGATTAGGGGTGGAGAGCAGTACTGGTTGGAGCAGACGGAGAGAGAGGTCAAGAGAGGAAGGTCTTACCGGTGTCAGCCTTGGTGATGATGGGGAGGGACGTGGAGAGGGTGGTGGACTCCGTCACTCCGTCCTCGATGAGGGGACCGGTGTCCACACTCCTCCTCTTCCTCTTCTTCCCTCCTGAGCAGTCCTGCAGAGAGATGTTGAAGCCGGTTACAGCAGGTGGCCATGGGGCTGTTTCCCTGTTTCTCTTGGTCGTCCACTAGTTTGTAAGGGGAGCGTGTCTATGTTCCCACAGCCCCGATGGTCCCACATCCTAACCCTAATCCTAACCCTAATCCTAACCCTAGCCCTAACCCTAACACTGACCGGAACCCTAACCCTATCCCTAGCCCACCTATTGAAATATTAGAAATGTGGGACCATTGGGTTGTGGGAACATAGGGATGACCCTGTTTGTACAGATGACCAACATCAGGGTGTTTAATCAAACTGTCCTGCTGCAGGACAAACACAACCTAGGAATAGAAAAAACGTCCTGCGATATACCATATCATTTTTGAAGTAACTGCTGGTAGATATTCATGGGATTAGCATACTAGGTTGGGAAATAGATCAATCAATACATCTCTCTTTGAATCCTTTCCCCTTTTGAGATTTTACTTCTGGTCACGATCATGCTAATGCGTGTGTGTGTGTGTGTGTGTGTGTGTGTGTGTGTGTGTGTGTGTGTGTGTGTGTGTGTGAGTGTGTGTGTGTGTGAGTGTGTGAGTGTGTGTGCGTGTGTGCGTGTGCGTGCATGCGTGCGTGTGTGTGTGGTGATATATACTTTGTGGCCCATAGCATCCTGTTTAAGACCTAACACTAACATTTTATCATGGTTAGTTTATACTGTGATATAAAAGACAGGCCCTATTATGTCAGAGGAGCGGGATTGTGGTTGTCAGTCATTGGAGCTGCAGTTGTTGTTGGTTTCAAATGTCAGACCTTCCATGGAACCAAAAAACCATGGAAATTAAATACAAAAAACTATGTTTTAAGTTAGAAAAATACAGGAAATTTGATTGAGCTCTAAATCTGACCTATGGACTGACTGTGTTTTCCAGCAAGACTCCTGCTGAACCTAAACCCATACGTGAACATCTTTACTTCGAAATACAAATGGTAATGTTGCCATTAGAGAGTGCATAACTTATATCAACCAAGTGCAAACCTAGATAGGCCATTCTTCTGAAAACAGTTACTCTCTGAAGAGTAAGTCCCCTATGTTGTTTCAAGTACAGTAGCGCAACACAGTTAGTAGCCCAACACAGCTAGTAGCCCAACACGGCTATAGTACAGTAACACAGCTATACTACAGTAGCCCAACACAGCTAGTAGCCCAACACAGCTATTAGTACAGCCTAGTAGCAGAAGTCAAAACTGACAGAGAGAGGGAGACACACAGACAGACAGACGATTGTTCCAGAATCTGGCAATCGGCATGAAGAGCTCAAACGTGATACAGAAGTGATCACTTTTGACAGTTCTTTTTCACCCTTGGCTGGACATGTTGCCGAGGGGGAATCCACTCAGAGTTACCAGGGTGAACCTACATTGAAGTTGCTGCAGGTGCTCTTCTCACAGAGCCGGGTGATGCAGTGCAGGTAGTAGGTAGACAGGGCCTCGCTCTGCTGCTCGATGAAGCGGAAGGCCTGGAAGGAGAAGCGGGCGTGTTGACTCTCTCCGTTCTCGTGCATGGTGGTCAACTGGTCCTTGGAGCAGCTGTGGGGAACAACACCTGTTAGCTACAGGATTTACAGTACCAGTAAAACACCTGTTAGCTACAGTATCTACAGTACCAGTCAACAGTTCTGTTAGGTACAGTATCTACAGTACCAGTCAACAGTTCTGTTAGCTACAGTATCTACAAGACCAGTCAACAGTTTGGACACACTTTCTCCCATTCAATTCAATGGGGAAAATGGGTCCAAACGTTTGACTGGTACTGTATAGTTCTACGGCTGTTGTGGCGCAGGAGGTAGAGTCGGCGTCTAATGATCGCAAGATTGGCAGATCGGCAGTTCAAGCCCCGGCTGGCCACATGTCAAAGTGCCCTTGGGCAAGACACTGAACCCCAAATTGCTCCCAATGAGCGGGCTGGCGCCTTGCATGGTAGCTTGCCGCCATTGGTGTGTGAATGTGTGTGTGAATGGGTGAATGAAAGGCTATTGTAAAGCGCTTTGGAATAAGGCGCTATATAAGTCAGTCCATTTACCATTTATATACAGAACCAGTCAACAGTTTGGACACACTTTCTCCCATTCAATTAAATGGGGTGAAGTGTGTCCAAACTTTTGATTAGGCAGGTTTATGATTAAAGTTTATATTAAATAACCCTTTTAATGGGATGTTGTTTAATGAAGTTTGAAAGAAATCCTGGTGTGGACCTGACCGTGGCTGTTGTTGATAGCCCATAATACGAGCTCATATAAATCCTACTTTCGAGACTATACACTGGCTTCCTGTTAAGTTCATAATAGATTTCAAGATCGTTCTGCTTGTTTATAAAGCTCTCACAGGCACAGCACCAGAATATCTGAAATACCTTTTGCTAGCATATCAGCCCAATAGAACTCTGAGGTCTTCTGACGCTGGCTTTCTCTGTGTACCACATGTACAAAAGAAGAGATTTGGTGAAGCTGCATTCTCATTTTATGCACCCAGATTGTGGAATGCACTGCCTGTTTATATTAGGGATGCAACCAAATATGTTCCAGTCAAGACTAAAAACCCATCTTTTTAATATTGCCTTTAAATGACTAAATAATTAAATGATGATTATATAATGATTAAAGCACTCTGAGCTGCAATGTTTGCAGGAAAAGTGCTATACAAATAAAAGTTATTATTAATAATAATAATAATTATTATTTATTATATTATTTATTTATTTATTATTATTATGGGATGTTCTTTAAAAAAAAAAGTTTTTTAAATACATCCTGGTTTGGACCTGACCGCGGCTGTTGTTTTTAGCTAAATACTGTATGTTGCTTCCTTAGATACAGAGTAGCCGTATTTTGGGCCCAATTAAATTTCCAAAACACCTCCACACACAAAACAACAGAATCTCGTCAATCATTTGTATGATATCGTACCTAAAGTAATGTTCCTGGAAGACATAAAAAGATTTTTAATGTGTTGGCAGCCAACCCCAATCTGCCCCCTACCAAAGCATCCTTCCTTCCTCTCTACCTGCCAGTTGACGTTTCCTGATTTTGTGAAATCGTTATATTTTGTGACTGCCAAACACATAAACATCTTTAGGCCTCTCTGACATTACTTTACATATGATATTGTACAAAATGATTATTGAGATTAGGCTGTGCAGACCAGCCTAATGTCTGCACAGCCTAATCTCAATAATTAACACCTCAGATTATGACAGAATCCTCCTCTGAAAATATATTTCTAAAAATTGAACATCCCTAAGAGTGGGCCTTCTTGAACAATGGATTTAGATACCTAGAATATCTCAAGAATACACACTAGAATATTTGCTCTTACTCTATGTTTCTCCAGTGACTGTTTGATGAGGGGACAGCACTTACGCGACAAACAGGTTGAAGTAAGTAGAGTTGGTAGGATGAGCAGAGATGGAGGCGTAGCATCTGTCCAGAAGCACAAAGTACCTATCGGGGTAGAACAGCATCATTACCATCCAAGTGGCATTTCCAAGACAGTCAATAAGACAAGATAAACTCTCAGGAACAATTCCTAACAAATCCCTTTCTTTTCAAAGAAAGTCTAACACAGCTAGTAGTCTTAAAAACAAAATCTTTCTTCTTCTATCACAATGACTGCCAATGGCCCCTGGCCTAACCGGGATTAACTCTTCCGGCTACGACTGGTGAATTGATAATTCACTGGCTTGGTCAAATGGAATAAGGCGTCTGCTAAATGCCTAAAATGTAAATGTAAAATGTAGTCTTACTGGGCGGTGAGGTTGGTAGCCTGGACCTGCACATAGACGTCCGTCCTCAGCTCGATGCCCAGTGAAGGGATGACCATGGGCTTGGTGTAGTTGGCATCCTAAAGGGGAGAGGATGGATAATGTATGAAGATACTCATCATAATCTTACAGTTTCTGTACATAGCTCATAACTGTATAATGCCCATAACTGTATACCTCTTAACTACCGTATACTGATGTTTACAATACTACCTCTGCCACATACTGTATATTACATAGTTACCTATCACTACTACCATTCTTGTTCTATTTGTATCTATATCATGCCCTTATATCACTATTTGCACTTCTGGTTGGATGCTAAACTGCATTTCATTGTATTGTACTTGTACTCTGCGATGACAATAAAGTTGAATCTAATCTAATCTAATCTTACGGTTTCTTTAGCTGTGTAGTTTTATTGAGTTAATACCAATGTCTGGTCTAAATGTCATGTGAATATCTGGAAATATGTTGAATTTAAAAAGTTTTGGCATTGTCGAATACTTATTTCCCCCACTGTAGCTTAACCACTCTGTATGTTAATCTCTATCTTCTATCTTTTGTCAGTAATCTGGTCCTCTGGAGAAGGGATCCAGATTAGCCGCTCCTTAGCTCATGTTCCACTGACTTACGCTGTAGAGCTCCATGCTCAACGTGCTGATGAAGCTTCCGTTCCTGTCAGTCACTGCAATGGAGGACGCAGACCTGAGGGACGAGAGTAAAGAGGGGGTGGGGGGGGAGAGGGAGTTAGTTAGCTGAGGTAGAGAGAGCAGAGGCTCTGACAGCCAGAGATGCACTGAGGTGTCAGACACAGTCCCAGGGGTGTGTCCAGGTAAACGATCTGCAGGGAGAGGCTCATGGGAAATGTAGAAATATAATATAGAAATATATTGAATGGAGCTGACAGGAGCTGATCTATAGGTTGTTCTCATTAAAAAGGTCATCATTCAAATTCATATTTTTTAGCTGGAGGGCATGGGCCCCGCAAGGGTCCACACTAATGGAAAAAACCCTGCTTGATCAAACTGCTTTCCGTTATAATTAACGACATGATTTGATATTTGGGTGATATGACAAATGTGCACCAGCCAGGGATAACAGTTGAAGTTTATTTGTTCAAACAGTAAAGGGTTAAACATGAGGTACGATTCTCAGTAACTGTAAATATCTGTATCTACCTACATGACATTCAAAGACACATTCTAGAAGGAAGGAAGGAAGGAAGTCACATCCTAAGATTTCTACTACCCCCTTGTACTGTTTCTCCAGTGTATTAAAAAATCAATAATTTAAAAGCTGGCCTGAACTAGATTACTCTTCCTGCTACGACTAGTGGATTGATGATTCACTTGCTTAGTCAAATGTATCGATTATAAGTCCCTTTGGAATAAGGCGTCTGCTAAATGCCAAAAATGTTTAAAAAAACTGTAAACATGCTAGCTGGCTAGCTAAGTGGTTTGATAATGCTCAACTATCGTAGCAGAGATTTGATTAACAGTGTTGCAAACGTTTGGTGACGACTGCATCCCGACAGGTCCTCTGCATAAACGTCCAGCTGGTTTAGCAGCCTGTCCTCCGGCTGACAGATTGAACGTTCACACAGCCTGTTGTGACACTCAATGATAACAACCCATAGAAATTCATGTCTGTTCTACATAATACATTTCTATCTGAACACTGTGTAACATTAAACCCTGCTGGATGTAACTCAAGTCAGAGAGAAGCCTAACTGCTCCTCCTGAGACACCTACTACGCCCCAGCACTGTGTCTCCTGAGACACCTGCTTTCCCCTATATTGTGTCTCCTGAGACACCTACTACGCCCCAGCACTGTGTCTCCTGAGACACCTGCTTCCCCCTATATTGTGTCTCCTGAGACACCTACTACGCCCCAGCACTGTGTCTCCTGAGACACCTGCTTCCCCCTATATTGTGTCTCCTGAGACACCTACTTCCCACCTTGTACTGTTTCTCCAGTGTCGAAAAAAGCAATAAAAAAAATCTTTCTTTCTTCTTCTATCACAATGACTGCCAATGGCCCCTGGCCTGTGCTAGATTACTCATCCTGCTATGACTGGTGAAATAATGATTCACTTGCTTAATCGAAATGTATCGATTGTAAGTCGCTTTGGAATAAGGCGTCTGCTAAATGCCAAAAATGTAAATGTAAATGTAGGACACCCAGCAGACCTGAGGTGACTCACAGACACCATTTAACCAATCAGAGTGCTCCCTCAAAGACAGGTTAGCTCAGTAAAGTATTGGAACTCACTACCTGTTGACAAAAGATCTGGTTGTGTATGTAGGTATGCTGTACTTAATGTAACTGTACTTTACGTTAAATGTTGGCACTGAAAAAAAGCCTTAATTTGAGTTTCTTAGTTGCTCATAGTTAAGGAAGAGGAAATCATCTAATAATATATCATATAATAGTAGAATAATCTAAGCTAAAAACCGTCATGTTTTGCAACAGTTATGATTAAACACTAACACTTCCATCCATGTCTTTTTATTCATTTCTATTATCTATCTATCTCTCTATCTATCTATCTATCTATCTATCTATCTATCTATCTATATATATTCTTATCCTTTTACTTTACATTTTTAATCTGTTTACTATTCTCCTCTTGCAGTATCTTTGTTCATGCTGTATGTAAAGCACTTTGAATTGCACTTTGCACTTTGAAAGCACTTTGAAACAAACTTGCCTTGCCTTGCCTAACAAAATTTGTATAGAATGCAATTCTACGTCTCCTTAAAAACTCATTATCCTTTGCCAATTAGTTGGCTGCCATTTCAGTAGTGCTGCATGACAAAATGCCGTAGTAGGAAGAGCTTACACATCGACCTGGGTGTTGTTGACCAGGTATTCTAGAGGATAGGAGCAGGAGTAGAAATACTTCAGCTCTGCGTTATAGGTGACTGTCCCTGTGGTGGGGTCATGTGACATGACCATGCCGCTGACGTTGACCGTCTGGATGTTGGAGAAGTCCGAAAATATCCCTGTGCCCGCGGTGCTGGTGGTCTGAGGGTGGAAGGAAGGACAGGATTATGTAGTGCAAAGGTATACTTTTTTTTTTACTCTATTGGTCAAATGACCCCACCCATGACTCCTCTAGTGTTAACACAAATCTGTCTTCTTCAACAGATGTTCCTGAAAATGTGCATTGATTTACAGTATAATGCACCTATGTTCATGCATAATGTTGGACATATAACTTGTTGAACAGTGCTCCTCACATATGCAAAAAAAGAAAAAAGCCATACATGTGCAAAAACATCATATTAGCACTATATTAGTACACCCTTGCATTCTGAGATCTGGCCCTTACAGGTCCTCTGAAACAGAAGCCTGTTGAAACTGAGGGGGAAACCCTGTGTCACACAACGGTCTCTCAAAGATTCCTAAGTACCTATAGCAACAACATACTGCAATGCAATCACCGACCAAGCGATCAAGCTCTCCAGTTCCAGAGTTCTAGAAGATGCTGCCCGGCTCTTACCATGAAGTTACTGCCACAGGAGTTGGTCATGTTGAGGGGGAAGTTGAAGCGCAGGACAGGCGGGGTGACGCTCTCGTCCAGGGTTCCCTTGCAGGCCTCGTCGTTCATCTGGTTGAGGATAAGGAGGGACTCGTTGTAGCCGGTGTAGATGGCGGGGCAGATGAGGATGGCCAGGCCGATAGAGTTGGTGCCACACTCCACTGAGATGTCTGTGTATTCTGAAACAATGCAGAATGCCAAAAAATGGGTGTAAATTATTGGATACAATAATCTACAATCTATGTTAGAGAGAGGCGTTCTAAAAATATCACAGGAAATATCTGTGTATAAAAGTGTTAAATGACATGTCTGAAAACTAGCCGTGTGAGAAACGTGTCTAGTGCAGTGGTTCTCAAACCTCTCCTCTGGGACCCCCAGCCGCTCCACGTATTTGATCTGTTCCACCACCAGCACACCTGATTCAACTAATCAAGTGCAAATCATAATTGCTTTGTAGTTGAGTAGTTGAATCAGGTGTGCTGGTGGTGGAACAGATCAAATATGAGATATTTGAGAACCACTGGTCTAGTGTAATATACAAGTGTAAGATATCAGGATTGTTCCACAACAGTAAGGAATCGCTGACGTTATCTCAACAGAGAACTTTCACATCATCCTTTGCATAACCGCTGTATAAGGTAACACATAATGAAACTGACTTGTTGAGAAACAGATTATAGTATTACTTTTTTAAAGAAATAAGGCAGAGCAACAATCAAATGAGATGTTTATACCTGGTCGTCTGGAGGTCGTTGTACAATCTAACTGACTGCTTTTTCCCACCATAACAGCCACGAGGAAAAAGCTGAGAAGACGCATTTCAATGTTCCGTGCTATGTTGATATCTACAGATGCAAAAACATTCATTTGAGGTCAAAGGTCAGTCAAGACAAAGGTTCCAGAAGGGGAAGGCTTGAACTGAACACGCCGTCGATGATGTTGGGAGCCTCGAAGAGTAGCGGTCGAAGAGTGAACGATTTTCAGGCAGGTAGATACACCTTGACTTCCCCGTGCCAAAGATTTTTTCCTTTGCTGTCTTGTTGTCTCTTGCGATTATGCTTAGTTGGGGATGGTTCGAGGTGATTTTATAGGCAGGGCTCCTACTTGGGATTGGACAGAAACAAGGTCAATGCAGTTTGGCGTTTTCACTGTATGCCAAATGCACAATTCCATTGTGTCGGAGGTGCCATGGACCATCCCTTAGGGCGATTCTTGAAACCCAACACATCAGAGATGAGTCATTGATGTGACAATGACCTCGTTCCTTTGTGACTGTGTTTAAAATATGGTTCCCTTGACGTGCTCGAATGAGTGAGTGTTGACTCCCAGGAGAATGCACACAATTACTTTCATGGCTTTCTTTCAGGAGAATTCGAGTCCAAAAAATGCCCATTTGATGCCCAGTTGGCAGTTGCTACAGTTTATAGCCTGCGGTGTAGGAAGTGCTGCCAGCAGTTGGGAAACAGAGGTGACTGATGACTGGTGAGTGGTGTCGCCCAATGAACTCTGGCTTCTCCAAATTGACGTTCTTTGTCATGCGTGTGTCCCTTAAAACAGAGAGATCATGGGGAAATTGAAACCCAGATTTAGACTCTTTTCACAAGGATTTATTGTATCTGCTTTCACTTAGGTCAAGAGGATTAGATTTCAGAGTGATATTGCCTATTATATTTACTCCCCCATTTTTATAATATTAATAATACATTAGACTTACATAGCGCTTTTCTAGACACTCAAAGACGCTTTACAAACTGAAAACCTGAAAACTGTCTGATGTGGTTGGGGAGGGCGTTCCAGAGGGACGGGGCTGCGGCTGAAAAGGCCCTATCACCCCAGGTCCGGAGCTTGGTCCTGGTGGTCTTGAGGGTGGTTTGGTCGTCAGACCTGAGGCAACGGGAGGAGGTGTGGAGGGGGACGAGGTCGGCAAGGTAGGAGGGGGCCAGATTGTTGATGGCTTTGTAAGTGATGAACGTGTCCTGGCTGAAAGACTCCTCTACAGAGTAGTAGAGATGATTTATTCCATAATTTGCAAGCTTGTCTTTCTTTGAAAGCACCACTTTCACCACTTGAACAATCCCAAATCCATCCCCTCTGCATTTTGTGAAAAGGAAAGTTGTGAGGTACGAAAATACGTATCTTGCATTCCAATGAAATTAATGAACCATGCTTTTTTCTAAAGACTATTGTCCCACTTGTTTTTGGAATAATATTGATGCCCCATATTTGTTTTAACTTTTGGAAAGATGTATCCTTTTTTGGGGGGGGGAAAGGTAAACTTTCCAAAGTTTCTGTAGTGTAGTGGCCATCATGTTCACCTAACATGAGAATGGTCCCCATTTCAAGACCGGGCAGGAACAAAGTTATGTTTCACCAGTGGGGTCCAGTTCTGTTACTCAGACACATCACACATCCCCGGGGCGGCTGTGGCACAGGAGGTAGAGGCTGGTGGAGGTAGAGGCTGGTGGAGGTAGAGGCTGGTGGAGGTAGAGGCTGGTAGAGGTAGAGGCTGGTGGAGGTAGAGGCTGGTAGAGGCTGGTGGAGGTAGAGGCTGGTGGAGGTAGAGGCTGGTAGAGGCTGGTGGAGGCTGGTGGAGGTAGAGGCTAGTGGAGGTAGAGGCTGGTGGAGGTAGAGGCTGGTGGAGGTAGAGGCTGGTGGAGGTAGAGGCTGGAGGAGGTAGAGGCTGGTGGAGGTAGAGGCTGGTAGAGGTAGAGGCTGGTGGAGGTAGAGGCTGGTGGAGGTAGAGGCTGGTGGAGGTAGAGGCTGGTGGAGGTAGAGGCTGGTAGAGGTAGAGGCTGTGCCACAGGAGATAGAGGCTGGTGGAGGTAGAGGCTGGTAGAGGTAGAGGCTGGTGGAGGTAGAGGCTGTGGCACAGGAGATAGAGGCTGGTGGAGGTAGAGGCTGATGGAGGTAGAGGCTGTGGCACAGGAGGTAGAGCCGCCGTCTAATGATCGCAAGGTCAGCAGATCGGCTGTTCAAATGAGCGGCCCGGCACCTTGCATGGTAGCTCGCCAACAGTGTGTGAATGTGTGTGTGAATGGATGAATGAGAGGCCATTGTAAAGCGCTTTGGAATAAGGCGCTATATAAGTCAGTGCATTTACCATAAAAAGTATTTCTATCAATACCCTTGGTTCTTGATACTTGTAAGTTGTAAGTCGCTTTGGATAAAAGCGTCTGCTAAATGTCAAAAAATGGAAATGGAAATGTATCCTCGTGGGGCAGGATCAAATTATATTTTAGTGTTGTTGGTTTTTATTCAGAGGTGACATGAAAAGGCTATGATGATACTGCGATGTTGCATTGCTAAATTACCTTGCCAATAGCAACTGAGATAAACGCTTTGTTCCTATCACGACAGGGGCCGAGGTGTGGGCAAGGTTGTTCCAGGAAGATTCAAAAGAAATATTGTATCTCTCCTTGGAAACTAAAACTGACACAAATACAGATTGTGTTTGACAACAATTAGTATATTCGTTCATCTTTGTTTTCCCTCCTCCAACATAATCAGACATTTGTTCCTATACATGTTTTACATCGTAACTTAAAGGGACAGTTAAAAGACAACATCACAATCGGCAGCTCCTTCCCTGTAGCCTGAAAGGAGTAGACAGACAGACGGACAGACTTTTTTTAAGGGTAGATCAGCTTTGAATATTAGCTCATATAATTTAAATGATATCGAAAAAAGATAGCATTACTTGTATCATTTGTAGTCCCTTTCTCCCCCCCTTTAAATCCAAAGATTGACATGGCCAGTCAAGAACTTTCCACTTTTTCCACGACATGCCCGAACCATAGCACCCCCTCCATCCTGTTCCACAGATGAGGTAGTATGCTATAAATCTTGGGCAGGTAATTTAACCTCTGGAGGCTTTTAAGGGACTTTCTTTAGTAAACTGTAACCTGAGCATCCTTCTCTAGGATAACTAAGAGGGTTTGCACCTTATTTCAGCCTCATTATGGCTTCCTTTACTTTCATTAACGTCGTGTTGACAGACACCAGTAGCAGAGATTCCGACGGCAAATGCAAAGCCTAGAATCAATACTGTCTGGACATTGCCCAGCTCTCTCACGCCTGCACAAATAACATGACAGAAAACCCATGACTCAGCCCGGGACTTACTTACAGTTGAACGAGTACGCCCGTCCTGAGGCTGTCCCTGTTGAGAACACTTCATTGTAAATTCCTCTACTGTAATGTAGTATATAGTCCAGGCTAACAGGCCTCTCTACTGTAATGTAGTATATAGTCCAGGCTAACAGGCCTCTCTATTGTAATGTAGTATATAGTGTAGGCTAACAGGACTCTCTATTGTAATGTAGTATATAGTATAAATCAAATCAAATACAATTTTATTTGTATAGCGCATTTCTTACAAGATGCAACTCAATGCGCTTCACATAATAAACATTCTCAGTCAATCAATCAATCAATCAATACTGACAGAGCCACAAGCAGGCAAAAGTAAAAACCTGTACACTATGTAGCCAGGAAAATTCCCTTGCAGCCCTCTACACATAGAGCGACTACTAACCAGTTTGCCTACCAGCACCCAGCGGTGGGCCCCCACACCCCACACCCCCCCCCCCCGGGGAGCCCCCGCCGCCCCACACACCCAGCCCGCCCCACCACCAGCACACCCGGCCCAGCCAAGCAAGCACAGACCATAAAAGGCCCCGCACAAGGACGGCCAAGCAGGTGCCCCGGCGGCGGAACAGACCAAGCACACGGGGAAGCCGGGGGTCCCCAAGGGGAGGCCCAAGGACCACCGGCGCAAAGCAAGCAAGCAAGGCCGAAAAACCTGTACACCATGTATCCAGGAAAAGTTCCTTGCATATTATCGGCGTACACACTGTCCATAAATTTAGTGTTATATCTGCATCGTTCTGCATCCAGCATGGGCACAGGTCCTGCCAAAAGAGAATCTCAAGCGCAGTTATGATGCAACAACACAATAAAGATGACAGCAATACAACCTGATGGTGGTCCAGGTACACCCTTGTACCGGTTCCAGTACTGCTCTAGGTGCTACTGGGAGCTGACAGTGCCTCATCAGCACCCAGGTCCTTTTTCCTGTCAACACAAATCTCAAAGCACGAGTATGGTGTAATAGCATAGTGATCCTAGTTCTATAATGTCCAATGTCTCCCTTAGTAACAAAAGGTGACATTGACACCTCTCCCCTTGCTATTGTTGAAGAAACAGAACATTGTGTTCTATGAGTGTCTCAGGTTAGGCCTATGTGCACACATAGCATTAGACTTATGGTTCCATTCATTCACTGCAGTTTGTTTATTTCGGATGTTTCTTTGAAACTATTAAATTAAAATGGGTTAATTAGCTGTAGCTCTATTCTCATTCTTCCTATGTTAAAACAGCAGGACATAATGGTGATCAGGTTATCACAAAGACTTGACCGTTAATGTTGAATGTTGGCTTGCAGCAGATGTTATGCCTTAACGACCTTTCCTGCACCTGAATCCAAAGGATTCGGAAGAGATGCGACCGAGAGAGCAGGCGGTTGCCCGTTTGGACGCGACCAGTTTTTATAACTGGTCTTTTTTTGGAGAAAAGGTCCGGATGTTTGAGCGCATTAATTAAATCACTTGTATTTTTCTCCAATCTCTGCATTATTCCTCCTACTGAGCAGTATCCAGTATCCAGCAGTGTATCCTTTTCTGAACATATATTTAGTTTTCAGAGACATTACAGTACGCAACAGACCTTTTCTGAACATATAAATGGTAAATGGACTGACTTATATAGCACCTTATTCCAAAGCGCTTTATCTTCTCATTCACCCGTTCACACACACCTACACATCTATATAGGCCTACACCCGTAACTAAGGCAGCCGTGGAAAATGCTATTTATGGCTTGGTATTAGGAGGAGTATGCTCAGTCTATTTTCAGTACCTACGTCAGTACCTAATCAATACCGCTTGTCGACGGCTGTGCCAATGTGTGCCAAGGCTCACTAGCAGCCAGAAAGTTCTCATAAGGACTAGGGGGGTAGATGAGGCTAAAAGCCTGTTCTAAGCACTGAATAGGGCTGGAGTAAGCCCCGTTGAAACCTGGGAGTGACTGTCATGAAGGAGTTGGCCTTCGCCCAAGCACTGTTTTATGCACGGCATAAACCTCGCTGTGGAAAGCCACCTAACAATGTCCTAAAGGAGACATTTAAAATAACAGAAATTGGTAAGGTGTTTATTTTTAGAATACTGCACCGTACAAATTTTAATCACAAGTGAAAGTGCAATATTTGCAATATGCACACCTTTTTTATACAGAATCATGTCAGAAGAATGCAATGGTTGACATCACAAGACACACATTCTCAAATGAGGTGAAGGAGGTACACTTAAACCGGTTGACATTGTTGTTTAACATGAAGTACATTGGTAACATAATACCTTGACATGGAGGGGTAAATATACAAATATGATTAACAAGCATATTGCCACATTGCTTACATACAATATTTCGCTAGTACGTACGTAAGTTAATTTCTATTGGTTGATTTATCATAATCATTCTACTATCCCTAGTAAATGTCAGCAACATTAATAACATTATACATGCATTTCCACTAGTCTATTAGTTTATTAATTTAAGTTAGCTTTTCACTCATTTACCATCCATAAGCACGCTAGTCTGTCTTCTAATGGATGAAATCCAATCACAGGGTTCCTCCGAGTCTCTTTATCTTAACCCAATTATTGCATATAAAAGGTCTCTTATTTCCAAGAGCTCCTTTGTTATAGTAGAGTATAGTATTGTTGTTTAAGGGACACTGCTGGCATGTCTCCCTGTAACGTAACCGCTAAACAAGAAATGGGAGTTAGCCCGGTTTATGAAGCTCTATATGTATGTCCTGTACTTGATCCTTCACCCTGCAAGAGGAAGCCATGTAGCTGAGGTATTGAATCAAAGTTAAGTCCGACCCGGCTATCTGGGTCGAGTCTACGTCGTAAAATTAAACACCTGCAGAGAACAATATTCAGGTCTGTCACTGGGTATAAACAAAAACCACAACAATAAGCACAATATACAAAGAAATACATTATACTCAAGATACCGCCTAGAGTATTATGCTAACGAACCATCATACAGTACGGTTAAACGTTAAACAAACATCTAAATCAACGATCGGGGGCTCTTATTATACTCTAAATGAACACATACACCTGTGAATGTGACATCTTCTTCTTCTCTCCCTTAGCTAAGTGGGGTCCACAGGGCAAGGGGAGGCGTGGGTTTGGGGAGCAGGGTCTTGGGGTCGGGGGTCAGTTGAAGGCGGGGTTGCGGGCCCCTGACAGGGAGATGGGCGGGACCCTCTTGCCCTTGAGGAGGGTGAGGGAGAAGACGAAGAAGCAGAGGCTCATGACGCCCAGGATGATGATGCCTGAGATGAGAGCGCTGGTCACGGCGTTCATCCTGAACACAGGGCTGTTTAGCTGCGCTGGAAATCAATAACGAAAAACACAACGATCGATCAAAGTGAATGGACTGCACTTATATAGAGCCTTTATCCAAAGCGCTTTACAACGGCCATTTACACACCAACGGACATTCACACACCAACGGAAATGGACATTCAGGCGCCAGGCCGCTCACTGGGAGCAATTTGGGGTTCAGTGTCTTGCCCAAGGATACTTCGACATGTGGCCAGCCGGGGCTCGAACCGCCGATCTGCCAACCTTGCGATCATTAGACGGCAGCACTACCTCCTGAGACACAGCCGTTGTCCTCAGTTGGTAGAGCACGGCGCTAACAACGCTTAGGTTGTGGGTTCGATTCCCGCTGGGACCATATATACTGAAATGTATGCACTCGTTGCAATGTAAGTCGCTTTGGATAAAAGCGTCAGCTAAATGGCATATACTATCAAAGGAATCCTTTGATCCTTTGTATCCTATTCCCTACTTGGTACAGTACCTTACAATCTCTGCAATATTCATTGTAGATTCGTTGTCACACCTTTATCGACTTTGACATTTTGTTGGATTTATTGTGCTACCAGTCTCCCATTTCCATAAGAATAAATGTCACTGAGAATACATTATTTTTACATGGAAAAACCTGATCATGAGACTGTATATGACAAGCTTGGACAGGATCAAAGGAACTACATGAGAGCTTACCTAATTGTGAGTTGTTGGTCGGTGTTTCATCTGTAAAACATAACACAGACATTTTAAACAGACAGTTCACTCCAAAATGAATGTTTGTCAGACTTTTTCAGACCTCAAAATCGATCTAACAAGATTAGCACCATCAGAAGCGTGGGTCCAGCTACAGTATATGCTTCTATCTCGAGTTAATGGAAAAACACAATCAATACAAAATATAACCAGGGACTTAGATGGTACTTATGTTGTCGATCGAGGCATTGAGGCATACAGCTCAAAACTATGTGGTGGGGAGACTGTCTTGTTGTTGTTTGAATCTGTGATTAAATGACTTGAAATGTCTTAAATGACTCATTACTTGACTCAAACTTTTATGACTTGACAAAGGCTACGGCCTAAACCGTTGTCCTATTAAACCACATTTTGTTGCATCTGGAACTTCAGTGTGCGGCGTCTACTTCTTTAATGAGTTCATATCTAGCATACCACTCCTTGTGATGATAGGTCCAGCTGTGATGACAGCGTTCCCGGACGCAGAGCTTGATTCCATCGTCTCAGACACATCTCTCTTCTTCCTGCTGCCACAGATCTTTGGAGAAGAAACATTTATCGTGTTGAGATACGTTCTGTACAATACATGTTCCTTTCAGTTCACCTACCAATTGGTTACTTTTGGGAATCATGTTGCATATGTCTAATCTTAGCCGAATTGTCTTTTTTTAATAGTCAAAAGTTCAATTGAATGGGAAAGTGTGTCCAAACTTTTGACTGGTACTGTAAACCAGTGGTTGTCAGACCTCTCCTTGGGGACCCCCAGCTGTTCCACATATTTGTTCTGTTCCACCACCAGCGCACCTGATTCAACTTTGTACTTGAGTAGTTGAATCAGTGTGCTGGTGGTGGAACAAATCAAATATGTGGAGTGGCTAAGGGGGTCCCCGAGGTGAGGTTTGAGAACCACTCCTGTAAGCTTTGCTTCAAGGCCTCTCTGGTCGTCTGTGGGAGCCTCACCGGCATCAGCATGGGGCAGTCGTCAGCTCGACACAGCTTGGTCACACAGTGAAGAAACACAGTGGACATCTTCTGGTTCTTATGCTTGACGAAGCGGAACACCTCAAAGGCGAACCGGCCCATCTGACTCTTCCCGTTCTCGAAGACAGTTGTCTGGGGGTCTTTGTCACAACTGGGTTTTTTGGGGGGGGGAAATGGGAAAATCGTCAGATATGGGTTCAAATAGGGGGTTCAACAACACATACACACACTGTTAGAAATGTTCACAAAGAAAATGTCTCAAAGAGGAATGCAGCGTTACCTAAAGAAAAGGTCGTAGCGCAGCTCATCGTTCGGGTTCCCAGAAGCTGTGGTGTAACAGTAATCCATCAAAACGTTCCATCTATTTTAGTTGTGGAGGAAAGCCATAGTGTTGGGTTATTAGAATAATTATGAATGCACTATGGTCTGAAAGACAAATCTGAAAGAGTGTCCTTCATACGAGGCCTTCTTCAGCAAAGCTAGCATCAAGTCACTAAATGTTAGCTCTCTTAGCCACGTTGCTTGTCTTATCATGTGTCGTCGATAGGGATGGTAGGTCAGAAGGGCGTTTCTCAGGTAAATAGAAAGTGACACAGTTAATAGCTTGACCTTGTATGTTTTCTTTTATTTCTGCTCTCACTATATCTGAGCCACTATGCTCCAAAATCTGTAGATTTAACAAAATCTAAAATCTAAATCAAAAACAAAAATATTAAAAAACAAAGAAAGCAATAAGCTCAGCAATTGCAAATGGCCTCGTAAGGTCAAGGAAGACTTTTACAGTGGATGACTTATGAAGAATGCTCTCCATAATTAAGAAATAATACATTTTTTAAAAACTAACAACTGTCCAGCAGATCAGGAACACTCTCCAGGAGGTACGTAGGTAGTGGATGTATCAGAGACTAGCCTAGAGACTAATACTATTCACACAATATGTCACCAGACATACTACAGAGGCTTCACTGCAAGGTGCAAACCACTAATTATCCTCAACAAGTCGTGAGCTTAGAATGAGAAGGTTCTATCTCCGTTTAGAATGATAAGGTTCTATCTCCGTTTAGAATGATAAGGTTCTATCTCCGTTTAGAATGATAAGGTTCTATCTCCGTTTAGAATGATAAGGTTCTATCTCCGTTTAGAATGATAAGGTTCTATCTCCGTTTAGAATTATAAGGTTCTATCTCCGTTTAGAATGATAAGGTTCTATCTCCGTTTAGAATGATAAGGTTCTATCTCCGTTTAGGGCAGTTCAGAGATATTGACCGTCAACGTTTTTACATTCCATTATGTTTTGTGAGATGGAACCTTTGTATTTTATGAATTACTAACTCAAAAATGTTATAATGTTTTAAAAATAACACCACACAGGCATTAATAAACACCTAATGGATCAGATTATGTAAAAAACTCAATTTGGACAATAATGGAGATAGAACCTTATAATTCTAACGTCACAAAGTATCTAAAAAGCCCTCAGAGGTCTGTCAGTGGACAGATAATATTATCATGTACCAGAGTGGTTGTTGCCAGAGTTTGGAGAAAAAAAGGATCTGCCCAAGATGTAACAGCACACTACCTCATCTGTGAAACATGGTGGAGGGGTTACTATGGTTACTATGGTTCAGGCATGTAGAGCTGCCACAAGAACTGGCTAACATGTCTTAATTGATGACAAGTAGCAGAATGTGTCCTGAAGTTGACAGAAACATCTTGTCTGCTCGAGTACAAGAGAATTGTGTACAGTAAGACAATAACCCCAAGCATTGCCATAGCAACTAGGGAGTCAAAATGTTGGGAGTTAAATGTTCAGACTCAGCATGTGGGTTAAAGTCGCGGACTCCAGGCAGTTATTGCATTGCAAAGGGTCCTTGACCAAATACTATTTATTATTATTTTATTTGGACATTATATTATTTGTTTCCAATAATTTTGGAGGGCTGAAATAGGGAGAGTATGTTTAAAAAATGTTGTACTTTCTAAATGGTGAACCCAATCTGAAAAAAACATAATTAAACCTGAGAATCTCAGTAATTCCCAAAGTAATTTCAAATCCAACCTGTTGGAGTATAGAGCTAAAAGAAGACAAAATGCTTTCTCTTTTCAATACTCATGGAGGGCCGCTGTTTGTGTACCAGTGGGTGACCTTTCAGATAGCTTGGTTCTCTCAGAAAAGTTCTTGTGACTTGCGTACTGTCTAGTTGTTAAATGATTAGCTGACAGGTCACCTCCTGTCCAGGTTGGTGGCTTTGACCGCAGCGAACACGCGTGTCTTCAGTGTGAGCCCGGCCATGGGGATGGCCAGCTGCTGGGCGTACGATGAGTCCTTTACAAACAGAAGAAGAAAAATACAATCAGCACTTCCTGGAACCCGCTGTGATGTCATAGTAGCTAGTATTAACTCTGACTAGATTCTAATTCTCTGCCCAATTCACTTCATGAGCTGTAAAAGATTGAGGGTAAATTGCCCATAAATTACATAAACTAGTAATTTATGCACTTCTCTTCATCCTGTAATTATATTACCCCAGGAATTCACCCCAGCTGGCATATTTCCTGCCTTTTTAAGTGTTATTATGAAAACTCCTCAATACTGTACACAAGGCTTCCTAAAGCTTTTAACAAATCTAGGAAACAGCTGCAAATGCTTTAACTATCTAGACTAAATGTAGTGAGTGCTGAATTATGAGATGAACTTACGTTGTAAAGCAGTAGATTCAAAGTGCTCACGAAAGTACCGTTGCTGTCTTTCACTGATATTGCAGCAGCTGACCTTGAATCAACAAGACAATTAAAGTTATGTTAAACATATTTTATTGTCTGATTTATACCGAACATTATGGTACATTTGCAAAATGTTTTTTTCCATTTTTAGTTTCAGTTATCTTGATATGTCAAGTTAATTATGTTTTAGAATACGCATTTGATCCCAATGCCCTCTCAATATGCTTCATCTACATTGTATTCTTTCAGTTTATTCCATGTCCTAAATATACATTACTTGTGCCACACATACATAGGGGAGAGTGGGGTAAGATTAACCAATGTTTACCTTTGTTGTCCTACAGGCAAGGAAAAATGAGACAGAAGTAAAACAAAAACATCTACCTCTATTTCAGGATGTTTCCTATCAATTGAAATGATAAGAATGCATCTATGACAAAGATAATTATAATTATCTCGCTATCCGCTGTATAAACAGATACATCAATTTAACTTCAGAGACACTGACAGACATGTGGATGGACAGCAGTTAGCGTGGGAGTGTGTGAAGTGCCATTCTGGTAGCACTTACGAGGCCAGCTGTGTGTTGTTTACCAGGTACTCCAGAGGGTAACTGCAGCTGAACTTGTAGAGCAGACCCGGCAGGTAGCTGATGATAGTCGGCGGATCAGGTGTATCGATGTACCCTGATACGTTCCCAATTTGCACCAGTGACAGGTTGCCATAAGCATTAGGTCCCTGAGCTGTGGAAACCTGCAAACAGAACCAGCTGTGAATACCACGTCCCCACCATTAGCTGCGGTCCCATCGACAGTGTCGATAACATCACCCATGCTATTGAGCTAATGCGCCCGCATCTTGCTAATCCCCAACTCGACCCCCCCGCCACCCTTATCACGGCATCAGCCCCCTAAGAAGCACCTGACAGTAACAGTATGACTCGTTAGTCAGCGAAACGGGGGGGAAAGAAAGCCACTTTAGCAAAGGAAAATCCTTATCTGTTAAGACTTTAAACGTGTCTTTGCAGGAACAAACAATTACCTCTACCCGTCTTTTATTCTCCCCACCACCACTACTACAATTACTGGACCCCTCGTCCCACGGAGGCTGAATCCAGGTTGTCAAAACATGGATTATACAGATCCTAATCTTAATCCTAATAGTGAGAGAGGTTACTGTGGTTTAAAGAGGTCCCTTTAGGAGGGTTTCAGGCTCAGGCATAATGTGATCTGTGTTGTTGTGTGATTGTAACAAAAGAGTATCAACTGTCTAAAGTATGTGCCCCCTGTGTGTAAGGGTATTGTGCAAAGCACTATAGCATCTCTGTGAGATACATTCTGGATATACAGTATATGTAGGTTATGGCTTTTAGGTAACTAATTGACAGGTCATAACTCTTCTGTGAAAGAGATTCAGGTCATAACAAGAACCTCCCTGTTTAACCAAGGTGTGTAGATGTTATGGTACATGTGGGAATACGGTACATGTGGGAAAACTAGGGTTAGGGTTAGGTGCTAGGGTGCTACGGTTAGGGTTAGGGTTAGGGTTAGGGATAGGATTAGGGTTAGGGTTAGACATGCCAGCATGTACCAAGTCGACGTAGCACCTAACCCTAACCCTAGTTTTCCCCACATGTACCGTATTCCCACATGTACCGTAACATATATTAAAAAAGGCACTTCTTTAAATGAATTAGACGTGGTTCAAGCAGGTGAGTTGTGGCATCGCGGTGTCATCCTACCACCAGAGCGTTGCCACACGCCTCCAGCGTGGCTAGGCTGATGCTGAACAGGACCACGGTCGGGAAGGTGTTGTTGTTGATGAAACCGCGGCAGTGGGCGTCTCCATGGCGACCGTTGAGGGCCAGGTCCACGTCGGTGTAGCCGGAGAACAGCACAGGGCAAAAGTTGATCTTGAGGGTGACGGTCTGCACCCCGCAGTACACACTGATGTCCCTCTCCGCTGTGGAGGAGAGAAACACACACACACACACACACACACACACACACACACACACACACACTACTTTTAGTGTTTTTTCAGCAAGCAGATGGTAGTTTTGTGAATATATTGTGTGGTGGATATGTTGCCTCACCAGGGA
The DNA here is from genome assembly GCF_963989245.1 of Nansenia antarctica. Lineage (NCBI taxonomy): Eukaryota > Metazoa > Chordata > Actinopteri > Argentiniformes > Microstomatidae > Nansenia > Nansenia antarctica. The sequence goes on along the minus strand of NC_137689.1, from coordinate 8,192,690 downwards.
AGCGGCTGTGGAAGTTTGCATCACAGTTGTATCCATTGAACTGTGCGCCGACTGACAGTGCCTTACTTAAAAGCAAAAGGATCAAACATATTTGTTCCATTTCAGCACCTATAGAAGAGTAAGACAATCTTTATCATGTAATGACATTTTCATTTTTCATGAGAGAAGTGTGAGAACTCACCTGTAAATGAGATAAAATAGACTTTTGATTCTGATAATTCACTGAGCACTCACCTTGATCAAATAATTAACGAATAACCTTGAATGTACAAATGTAAACTTTGTTTTCAAAATGTTTTCTTCTAATCTTAATTCAAATAGCCAAATGTTAGAATCCATGGTCCAAGAAAGAAACCCAATGCCCTGGCCTTAAAACTGTGTTCAAATGATGCTATTCTAAAGATAAAGATATTCTATAGATAATTACAACCATTTCTAAATATGATTGTCATCCCTTCTCTTTGTTAGTCTCATTGTCTAAAAGCCCCTCTTATCAGATCGTTATCTGATAACTACGTATGTTATATCATTAGGAGATATGAGGGGTTGTCCGTCCAGGACAGGTTTGAGCTGTGCTGTGCTGCCCTGGTTGCCTGGTTAGCTTCCCTGGCTAACAGCAGAAGCAGCAGAGTCCTCCAGGGTGGTTGAAGTGAAAAGATCCCCCGTGCTAATCGCTACTCACCCTGGTCCCTGGAAGCTGGCTCGTCACCGGTTCTCCATATGCTCGTAACTGCCGCATGTGATGGAATGGACCGGACTAACCCATCCCTACACGACAACTAGCAACATGGCTTTGGCCAGGGGGGGAGAAAAGGACCCAACACACATAAGAGATTCATTATTTGAACACATCAACAACAAAAAGAAGGGCCTTGTTCCAGGAGAACATGGGAAAGTCCATCAAATCTTGAATGTGGTTATACAAACCTTTTCACGGGGCACAGAAACATGAGCAGGTATTTGAAAATTCCCACTCATATCCTTTCTTGCTGTGATCTGCCTCTGTCAGCGCTCACAAACGGTTTGACGCCGCATGAGGTCCGTGCTGGGGGGAATTATCCTTTCATCAGGGCCTCGAGAGCAAGCTCTGGCTCGCTGACTGAGGTCCTCTTTCTCCCCTGGCCCAGTAGCAGGGAACCCAGGGCAGCTTTGGCCCGGGGATTGTCTGTCTGGCTGCTTTTCACGCTTTGTGTGCGTGTCTTCTCCTCCTCCGTCAGCACCGACATCTCCTGACGGAGCAGCTGGCCTCCCTTGGTCGTTGGGGGGCCGCGAGCCAACAACCTACCCCCCCCCGTGATCTCTCATCTTCATTCCTGCTCTCAAACCCTAGGGTTTGGAGGTCTCTACAGGGAGAGGAAAGGTAGATGGGGAGGTAGATGTCAGTCTTATGTGGCAGTTTCGGCGAAACGGTGCCTTTCATGGGATTAGAGAGGGTCTGGCATCCTGTGGTCCATATGGTACCGTGCTATAGGTACACAGTATGAGGCAGAGACAAAGTGTTGATGGGAAAATCTTGTGTGAATATCAGTTTTTGCTTTTGAAAACTTTGAATTTACAGTAGGTAATGCAGAAGACAAATGTTGACAAAACAATGGGTCCACTTGTTGAATTTATCATAACATTACGGGCTTGCCTGTTTTTGAACATGTTTAGGATATTTCCACTATTGTTTAAGTACCAATACTGCCACATAAGACTGACATCTACCTATGATAATCATGTATATGCATGCTTGCATATGATGCATTCAGAGTGCCCTACTTTCTGTCACATCCTTTACATTTACTTTTAAATTTTTGGCATTTAGCAGACACCTTATTCCAAAGCGACTTACAATCGATACATTTGACTAAGCAAGTGAATCATCAATCCACCAGTTGTAGCAAGGAAGAGTAATCTAGCTCAGGCCAGGGGCCATTGGCAGTTGTCGTGATAGAAGAAGAAAGAAAGAAAGAATGTTTTCTCCTTAAGAATTTCTCCTTTTTATAAGAGCATTATAAGTGTGTAATTCCATGACACTCATTTGGTTTATAGTTTAACACCATAAAACCCAACATAACAGACATGATCTAATCTACTATTGACACAGTGGTCAAATGGTTCATCGTCCTTAGAGATCTAACTTGTATGTGTGTAGAGAAGCCGTATGGGAGAGAAGGATAACAAAAACAAGGGCGTAGGTTTGCATATGGATTGTAGGGACATGTCCCTACCAGTATTTGAGTGAACTAATTCGCATTATCTTTGGAGTGAAGTCATTAGATCATTCCCATGTTGTGTCCCTACCAAAGTTGAGACAAAACCTACGCCCTTGTAAAAAAACACGCCAATATGATGTGTGTAAGTGCTGTAGCTCCCCTTACCTTACAAATAGAGTCCAGTCCTCCACGCTCTCTGCTCACGCCCATCATTTTGGTTCTTTTTTGATGAGCTCATCAAAGACTTCCTTAGACACTAGTTTCTTGTTTTTGGTTCAACTTTCTTTTTTGCTCACTAGTTTGTCTGAAACGGCCATGCTGAAAACACATCAATGGCACTTAAAGACAGCAAAAAAAAATGATTGATGAAGATTGATGAAGTCATCTGATGATATCCAAGAGATCCTTTATCAATGTTCCACAGCCGTGTTTCTACAGAACATACCAAGACCAGTGGAGGGATGCAAAGTCCAAGACACAGACACAGACACACACATCCAGCAGCCATGTCCAAAAAGAACCGAAAGATCTCCTTCGATTTCCTCCTTCCCTTTTCTACGTCTTGCTTCAGGCAGCTCTATGGGAATTGGGGAGTGCAGGGGAGGAAGGGATCTCCCTTTAGTTAAAAGCCTGAGGATGGCATATAGTACTGTGATTCAGAGCTGCTCCAGATAGCCATCTCTATCACCAAACCCTCCAGCACCTGTCAGTTATTCATTTTTCACAGTTGCATCTGCCCATATGCCAAGAGATTAGGTGTGGATCTTATCAGTTGGAAATGATCACATAAGCCATGTAACAGGACCAAGATGGAGGTCAAAGACCCCATTTTGGAGGTTTTCATCACCTCACACACCCAGATATTGACATTGTCAGGCTGTAACATTCTGGTCGGCCTTGGAACAGACTTGAGGGCTAGGAGGATTGTGTGTGTTAAGCTAGGCTTGTGTGTGTTAGGCTAGGCTTGTGTGTGTTAGGCTAGGCTTGTGTGTGTTAGGCTAGGTTTGTGTGTGTTAGGCTAGGCTTGTGTGTGTGCAAGACACCAATAAGAAGGCTTCAGTACCTGACATTATTCGTAATCAAACACAACACTTATTGGGGGGAAAAAATCCAAATAAATGCCTTTGTTACAGCAACATTGTGATAATGATTATTATGATCAGCACTAACTGGGTAAAGCACCTGAGACCTTCTTGAACACCTGTGTCAGGTCACAGTGTCAACGTGTCAGGGAGGTTAAATCTCTTGGTGTTGGGGGGTGGAACTACCAGACAAAAAATTAGGTGGCTACTCATGTTGGTCACTTAGGGGTGTGAAATTATAAATTCTGTGTTGTTTTGCCTTTGTCGTTCTTGTATATTCGTGCCACTACTAGTATACAGGTATGTGGGTCAAGTGTATGGGTGACGGGTTCCACTTTTGAACCGACATGGATATGAGCATGGGCACATTTAATATTCTATAACATGTTTCAAAAGACGACTTAAAAGCAATAATAAAAACTGCCGATCACCCTGCTCGACAAAATAAGATCTGGGCATTCATTATCTGCGGTGAAATCAATCTAGATTAGTAGCCTTCAGACAAAATCCCTGTTCAGTATTTGAAATAGGGAGCGAGTAATTACCTCTTTGACTGAATGAAAGGCTTTTTGTGATGAAAATGTCATCACTTGGCATGAATACACCACGTACTCAAGTCTTTGCATCATTCCCACTGTCCCTCGGAGAGTATCCAGGTGTACACCTTTCCTCCCTGTTGACATGGCTATTCTATACGGGACAGCTGCATTGTTCATACCAGGGCATTGTCCGCCAACCGATGTGCTTGGTGATGTCGCTGTCATGAGAGAATTGATGAGTCGTGGCGTATCTGGCTGTTTTACTACGGTGTAGGTATGCCCAATCTGTCTGTAATTTGTAGTGTCATTTATTAGTAACTATTCACAAACATGTACACATGTTAAATCAAAACAAATTGTTGCAACAGTTTACAATTGTTTATAAGCCATTTGTAAACCGTGATACATACATTGTGATGTCAATGCTGACACCTTTTCCTAAGTAGAACTGTAAATACATGCCTCAATCATTTGTTAATATTTGTAGAGTTTGCCGTCTCTAATATAAAGTTGCAACTATTTTTAAAGAAAACTTCCCTTTATAAAACCCTTTTTACACTTGTATACAGGTTTACAGGCCATTTTTGATCATTGGTGCAAATTGATTGCTAGGTTTGATCTCAATAAGATCAAGAGAGATAAGATCAAGAGAGAGAAAAAAAAGCATACAGGCAGTGAAGCAATCAAATTATCAAATAAACCCAGAGAGGAAATTACAATAGATTTTAATTCCTTTAACTTTAACTTCAGGTACATTTCACATCGGAGAAACAAACATTTCATTGGTAAGCAACAGTATAGCTAGCTACAGTCGGAGTGACTTGTGAGTGAGAACTGTAAGCTAGTTAAACCTTCTTGAATGGCTTATAAACCTTTAAATAGGATATAACTTTGATTAGTTTACTTTAGATTAGGTACTGCAAAACAAATCTACAAATGATTAATATGTGGTTAATGAATACATTTCTAAACGATTTGTAACATATAAGAAACACATACATAAACATACTGTATAATCAATCAATCAAACTTTATTTGTATAGCGCAGGTCATGCAACTCAAGTGCTGAACAATAGTAAATAAACCACAATACAATAGATTTTTTTAATAAGAGATATGAAATAGGGGTAAATGTGCAAGTTCACAAAGACACTAGGTAAAGGCCAAGCTAAAAGGGTGTGTTTTAAGCTTACTTAAAAAATATCCACACCCTCAAGTCCACTGGCAAGCCGTTCCAAAGTCTGGGGCCATAGTGGCGTCATATTTTAAAAACCATAGTGGCACCATATTTTTAAAAACATGCAGCCGGGAGCGAGACCATGTAGTGCCTTGAAAACCAATAAAAGAATCTTAAAATCTTAAAATCAATTCTACGACTAACAGGTAGCCAGTGCAGCGATTTTAAAACAGGTGTAATGTGTGCTGTCCTTCAGGTCCTGGTTAACACACCAGCAGCTGAATTTTGTAGAAGCAATCAATGGGTGTTTTATGTAGGTGGACCACAGAGGAGAGCATTACGATAGTCCAGCCTGCTAGTGATAAAAGCCACACTAGTATCTTAGTATTGGCCTGGTCATCCTTGGAAATGAGGTGTAATTGGCATTAGTATCTGTTTATTTATAAGGCGCTGCTTGGGAATTTGCCACTGTACATTTCTTCTCTGTTAAATCAGAATCTTGGCCCTTACCTCACAGATCAAATGACTGGCTTACTCTAAAGTAACTTTAAATACACTTTAAATAAATAAGACACTTTAAATAAATGTGAAATAACACTATTGTGCAATATGACAACCCTAGTCGTTTATCTATACAGTATAGTACAGTGGATAGTGTACATAGCCTTTATTTATGTAAACCAGCTCCTTCCCTTCTTGTTTTTTTTTTTTTGTGTGTGTTTTTTTTTGTGTTTTTTTTTTCTCTTTCCTAACACCAGGGGAGCCACCCCTCCTAAATTTCGTTGTTTGGTACCTGTACTGTAGCAATGACAATAAAGACCATTCATTCATTCATTCATTCATAAAGGTCCCCTGTATGCGTACAGAACATGGAAACACTGCCTTCTTATTTGCTGCTCCACACTCCTGGAACCTGCTACAAAGCACTTTTAAAATAGCCTCTCTCCCATCTATTAGTCAATTCAAGGGAATGACTATGGACCATTGCAAATCTATTTGCACCTGCCTCGATTGATCCATTGTTTTGTTTTTATTGTTGCACGATGTATGTTTATGTATTTTATTGTTGAAATGTTTCTATGTATTTATTGTCTTGCAATGTTTTTGTATATCCTGTACACTCGGCCCCACCGAAAAAATAAAGGCTTGAAATGAAATGAAATGGGAGAGAAATGGACGCACTCCAATATTTTTTAAGTGATAGAACACAGATTTGGTTACAGTCCTGATGTGGGCATGGAAAGTTAAATTGGGATCAATGATGACACCCAGGTGTTTGGCCTGGTGCTTAGGACTGCGTGCCAGTGACTTCAGTTTAGAGGTCAGTTTCTCTCTCAGTGCCTCTGCTCCAATGACAAGTACCTCTGTTTATATAAGTTGTATTTGTAAATGTTTATTAGAAAATCATTAATTAAATAATGTTTATCTTAACGTCTATGAACATTATGTTGTGAGAAATTATGTATAAGCAGTTATAATTGTTTGTCAAATCACCTGTAAACCATTTGCAAATACTTTTGAATATACACTGAACATACTGAGTTGAAATCAACTTTCTATGTACACAAAAGGCCTATTTCTCTCAAATTGTGTTCACAAATGTGTTTAAATCTGTGTTAGTGAGCCCTTCTCCTTTGTTGAGATAATCCATCCACCTGACAGGTGTGGCATATCCATATGCTGATTAGACAAATGTCTAGACAGCATGATTATTGCACAGGTGTGCCTTAGGCTGGTCACAATAAAAGGTCACTCTAATGTGCAGTTTTATCACACAGCACAATGCCACAGATGTCGCAAGTTTTGAGGGAGCGTGCAATTGGCAGGAATGTCCACCAGAGCTGTTACCCGTGAATTGAATGTTCATTTCTCTACCATAAGCTGTCTCCAAAGACGTATCAGAGAATTGGATTTGGAATTGGAATTGGAAATGACTTTACGGATTATGATAGAGAAATGAACATTCAATTCACAGGCAACATCTCTGGTGGACATTCCTGGAGTCATGCCAATTTCACACTCCCTCAAAACCTGCAGGTTCACCCTATCTAATGTCACTATCTAATGTCACCTCCCACCAATCTTCCACCAGCTCCACTCCCAACTCCCCCTTGCATCGGGTTCTTGACCTAGAAACCGCGTCATTGTTCAAAGACGTAGTGATTATATAATGTCAGATATAAGTCACCTCTGAGTAGGAGACAACTTACAAAGGCTCTCCCATAATGGTTCTCGAGGGACTAGGAAAGGAATCAAACGTTGTATGTACGAAATGACGAACCTGAAGATAACTGAACAAATTTGAACGTGGCAGACTAAATTTGAGACATAAAAAATCTAAACTAGCAAAAGGATCACCGTCATAGAGGTCTTTGAAACAACTGATACCCAATCTGCTCCAGTGGGTAAAAGTTGAGTCCAGAATACTTGATGCTGAGAAAATCCATAATCTTTAGAGCGGACAGCACCAAAGGGTTTGAGGAGTGGTGGGAGGGAGAGAGAGGAAGAGAGGAGTGAACCAGTGCAGACAAGGAGGATGAGTGGCATGACTGCACCTCTAGGCTACACCAGATATTCTCGTGGTCTCAAAACAATGTTTTGACAGGGGCATCACCAGGCCTGGGCTTGGTCCAGCTCCGAACCTTTTGATGGTCCAATAAAAATGTTTTGAAAAAGAATGTCTGTATGTCTGGTATAGGTTTCCATAATGTATGTGCTTTTCAATTTCGTTATTGTGAAGGATACTTCACAGCTCTTACAATGGTTAGAGTCTATGGACTCAGCACAGTGAGGAAACCTTTTTTAATTGATAGAACACAGATGTGGTTACAGTCCTGATGTGGGTATGGAAAGTTAAATTGGAATCAATGATGACACCCAGGTGTTTGGCCTGGTGCTTAGGACTGCGTGCCAGTGACTTCAGTTTAGAGGTCAGTTTCTCTCTCAGTGCCTCTGCTCCAATGAAGTACCTCAGTTTATATAAGTTGTATTTGTAAATGTTTATTAGAAAATAATTCATTAAATAATGTTTATCTAAACGTCTATGAACATTATGTTGTAAAAATGATGTATAAACAGTTAGAAAATGATTGTCAAATCACCTGTAAACCATTTGCAAATACTTTTGAATATACACTGAACAAAAATATAAACACTTTTGTTTTTGCTCCAATTTTTGTTGAGTTGAAATCAAATACTTTTTCTATGTACACAAAAGGCCTATTTCTCTCAAAGTGTGTTCACAAATGTGTTTAAATCTGTGTTAGTGAGTCCTTCTCCTTTGCTGAGATAATCCATCCACCTGACAGGTGTGGCATATCCATATGCTGATTAGACAAATGTCTAGACAGCATGATTATTGCACAGGTGTGCCTTAGGCTGGTCACAATAAAAGGTCACTCTAATGTGCGGTTTTATCACACAGCACAATGCCACAGATGTTGCAAGTTTTGAGGGAGCGTGCAATTGGCAGGAATGTCTACCAGAGCTGTTACCCGTGAATTGAATGTTCATTTCTCTACCATAAGCCGTCTCCAAAGACGTATCAGAGAATTGGATTTGGAATTGGAATTGGAAATGACTTTACGGATTATGATAGAGAAATGAACATTCAATTCACAGGCAACATCTCTGGTGGACATTCCTGGAGTCATGCCAATTGCACACTCCCTCAAAGCTTGCAGGTTCACCCTATCTAATGTCACTATCTAATGTCACCTCCCACCAATCTCCCACCAGCTCCACTCCCAACTCCCCCTTGCATCGGGTTCTTGACCTAGAAACCGCGTCATTGTTCAAAGACGTAGTGATTATATAATGTCAGATATAAGTCACCTCTGAGTAGGAGACAAGTTACAAAGGCTCTCCCATAGTGGTTCTTGAGGGACTAGGAAAGGAATCAAACTTTGTGTGTACGAAATGACAAACCTGAAGATAACTGAACAAATTTGAACGTGGCAGACTAAATTTGAGACATAAAAAATCTAAACTAGCAAAATGATCACCGTCATAGAGGTCTTTGAAACAACTGATACCCAATCTGCTCCAGTGGGTAAAAGTTGAGTCCAGAATACTTGATGCTGAGAAAATCCATAATCTTTAGAGCGGACAGCACCAAAGGGTTTGAGGAGTGGTGGGAGGGAGAGAGAGGAAGAGAGGAGTGAACCAGTGCAGACAAGGAGGATGAGTGGCATGACTGCACCTCTAGGCTACACCAGATATTCTCGTGGTCTCAAAACAATGTTTTGACAGGGGCATCACCAGGCCTGGGCTTGGTCCAGCTCCGAACCTTTTGATGGTCCAATAAAAATGGTTTGAAAAAGAATGTCTGTATGTCTGGTATAGGTTTCCGTAATGTATGTGCTTTTCAATTTCGTCTTGGTCGGTCGGTTGGTCGGTGTCTGTCTGTCTGTCTGTCTGTCTGTCTGTCTGTCTCTCTGTCTCTCTGTCTCTCTGTCTGTCTGTCTGTCTGTCTGTCTGTCTGTCTGTCTGTGGGAGAAACAGAGTGAGATTCTCCCCTGACCCCCACTTTCCCGTTCTATAGTCCTAGAAACTCCCCTGGTTTTAATAAGATCTTTTAAAAATGAGTGAATAAACCAAAGACAAAGTGTCATTGGTTTATTGTGAAGGATACTTCACAGCTCTTACAATGGTTAGAGCAGGGTTTCCGTTAGAAAAATTTGCCGTCGGACATCGTGTCCGGGACGAATTCGATTTACCGGACAAACGTGATATATTCCGGTCATCATATTAAAATATAATAAAAAATTTTTTTTTCAAAATCATATTTCTTTTTTTCAAATCTAATATAGCTGTTTGTCGCGGTGATTACTGTTGTGTAGCGGCCTATATATGCCATTTAATGTCTATTTCTCATCCGATACGATTAGATGCGAGCTATATAATATATAATAATATAACATGATTTGACGCATGCGCGCTATGCCATGCGTCAAATCCAGCGCTGAACGGGCGCCTCACTGGGAACTGAACAGACAGCATCGATCAATGAACGGACTCCACATTACGTTAACTGAAGTTTGTTAAATTGTTTGGGATTAATGTGAGTTTTCTATTTTCTCTTTCCAGTTTTACCCTTTTTTTTAAATCAATAAAACAACGTCATTTCTATAACCAGGTCTCGCTGGTTGGGAAGGCATTTCGTTTAGCTCGGGAGTATGACAATGGGGAGAACATAACTGTTTATTGAGAAACAATTGATAGGCAGTCTGGGATACGTATATAAAGAAATACCACAATGTCTAGATGTATAACATTTTATTGAACAGTAACAGTGCAAGCATGTAGGCTTCTGGCGTGACACGGCTAGCCTAATTTCCGTTCATATGCCTTTTATCAGATAAAATAAAATAGAATAAAACTCTTTGAAAATAAATAGGCTTTAAATTAACTTGCAATGCGTATAGGCTAATTTCCGTTCGATGTTACAGCCTAGGGCTAGGCTATGCCTTTTCTCAGATAGATAGGGGATAGCTCATACGGGTCTGTATGTCGTCCTGAAGACCGGCTGTTAGATCATATCGCTGAAGTTTGTCTCCATCTTAGTGTAAATGTTGTCCGTTTTGTTTGTTATCCTTGTTATTGTGCGATAAAGTTAAAGCGCTCCGCTTCGGGACACCATTTTCAGCTGAGCACCAAACACACACACACTCGTGTAACACTGCCCGAGAGAGAAGGACCCGCCCCCTTTAGTTAGCCTATAGCCTATAGGCTAACTAAAGGGGGCGGGTCCTTCTCTCTCGGGCAGTGTTCTGTGTGTGTGTTTGGTGCTCAGCTGAAAATGGTTAGAGGGAATTATTTTCACCGGACATTTATGTCCGACGAGTTTTCAACTTGTCGGACTTCCACTAATTTTACCGGACAAAGACCGGGAATTACCGGTTAACGGAAACCCTGGGTTAGAGTCTATGGACTCAGCACAGTGAGGAAACCTTTTTTAAGTGATAGAACACAGATTTGGTTACAGTCCTGATGTGGGCATGGAAAGTTACATTGGAATCAATGATGACACCCAGGTGTTTGGCCTGGTGCTTAGGACTGCGTGCCAGTGACTTCCGTTTAGAGGTCAGTTTCTCTCTCAGTGCCTCTGCTCCAATGAAGTACCTCCGTTTATATAAGTTGTATTTGTAAATGTTTATTAGAAAATAATTCATTAAATAATGTTTATCTAAACGTCTATGAACATTATGTTGTAAAAATGATGTATAAGCAGTTAGAAAATGATTGTCAAATCACCTGTCAACCATTTGCAAATACTTTTGAATATACACTGAACAAAAATATAAACACTTTTGTTTTTGCTCCAATTTTTGTTGAGTTGAAATCAAATACTTTTTCTATGTACACAAAAGGCCTATTTCTCTCAAAGTGTGTTCACAAATGTGTTTAAATCTGTGTTAGTGAGTCCTTCTCCTTTGCTGAGATAATCCATCCACCTGACAGGTGTGGCATATCCATATGCTGATTAGACAAATGTCTAGACAGCATGATTATTGCACAGGTGTGCCTTAGGCTGGTCACAATAAAAGGTCACTCTAATGTGCAGTTTTATCACACAACACAATGCCACAGATGTCGCAAGTTTTGAGGGAGCGTGCAATTGGCAGGAATGTCCACCAGAGCTGTTACCCGTGAATTGAATGTTCATTTCTCTACCATAAGCCGTCTCCAAAGACGTATCAGAGAATTGGAATTGGAATTGGAAATGACTTTACGGATTATGATAGAGAAATGAACATTCAATTCACAGGGAACATCTCTGGTGGACATTCCTGGAGTCATGCCAATTGCACACTCCCTCAAAGCTTGCAGGTTCACCCTATCTAATGTCACTATCTAATGTCACCTCCCACCAATCTCCCACCAGCTCCACTCCCAACTCCCCCTTGCATCGGGTTCTTGACCTAGAAACCGCGTCATTGTTCAAAGACGTAGTGATTATATAATGTCAGATATAAGTCACCTCTGAGTAGGAGACAACTTACAAAGGCTCTCCCATAGTGGTTCTTGAGGGACTAGGAAAGGAATCAAACTTTGTGTGTACGAAATGACGAGCCTGAAGATAACTGAACAAATTTGAACGTGGCAGACTAAATTTGAGACATAAAAAATCTAAACTAGCAAAATGATCACCGTCATAGAGGTCTTTGAAACAACTGATACCCAATCTGCTCCAGTGGGTAAAAGTTGAGTCCAGAATACTTGATGCTGAGAAAATCCATAATCTTTAGAGCGGACAGCACCAAAGGGTTTGAGGAGTGGTGGGAGGGAGAGAGAGGAAGAGAGGAGTGAACCAGTGCAGACAAGGAGGATGAGTGGCATGACTGCACCTCTAGGCTACACCAGATATTCTCATGGTCTCAAAACAATGTTTTGACAGGGGCATCACCAGGCCTGGGCTTGGTCTAGCTCCGAACCTTTTGATGGTCCAATAAAAATGGTTTGAAAAAGAATGTCTGTATGTCTGGTATAGGTTTCCATAATGTATGTGCTTTTCAATTTCGTCTTGGTCGGTCGGTCGGTCGGTGTCTGTCTGTCTGTCTTTCTGTCTGTCTCTTTGTCTCTCTGTCTCTCTCTCTGTCTCTCTGTCTGTCTGTGGGAGAAACAGAGTGAGAGTCTCCTCTGACCCCCCCTTTCCCATTCTATAGTCCTAGAAACTCCCCTGGTTTTAATAAGATCTTTTTAAAATGAGTGAATAAACCAAAGACAAAGTGTCATTGGTTTATTCTGAAGGATACTTCACAGCTCTTACAATGGTTAGAGTCTAAGGACTCAGCACAGTGAGGAAACCTTTGTTTAGTCACATACAAAGTCCTACATGTATTGGTCATATCCACAGAATAAAGTTTATGAATGTTGGAATGTAAAAAATAAAATGTCTCCACTTTCTCCTCTCTCTCCTCACTCAGTGAATCTTGCCGTAAACAGTTCTATCCATACCGAGGCATGACGGACAGTTTCTAATTGTTGTAAAAAGAAGCCAGGATGAAACACATCTCAGTGTGAATCTCGCAAAGAAGTGGCGTAATTGGCTTGGAGCGCCTTTGTGTCTTTTGTGGCCATTCTCAGACAGGAAGGCCCTACTCCAGCTCCCTGGTGGCCGAAATCAACAGGATGCCTCATTGTCTCCTGCCTGAAACACAAGCCAGGAGGGTTTCACATCACACAAGAAGAACACACCTTTTCAACACCACGGCGGTGGAACAAAAGTCGCTGGGCAGGGGCTGCTAGAGACACTGCCACCGTCCGAGCCTCCATCTGGCAGAGCGGGAGGTTTCATCGGGAGTCATCGAAGGGGGCCGCTTGGTGGCGTACTTAAGCGTCGACCATGTAACCGCAGGGTTCCCGGTTCGATTCCCGGCTGTGGACATATCCTGCATGTCATCCCTTCTCTCTCTTTCTCACCCATCCTTCCTGTCAAATCTCTACTGTCTCTATCGCAATAAAAAAAAGACAAATATGAGTGGAACTGCCTCACTCAGACAAAATTACTTTTAAAAGTCATTGGAGTCATTGGAGGAAGAGAACTGTCCTATTTCAGATGAGCTACAGTAGATAATAAAAAAAAAAGAATATATTTTTTAACAGAACACTTACGGTAATCCAGATCAAAAGGGTCCTGTGTTGCCTCAATACTGTCCTCCCTTTTTTACCCCTTTGTTAAAAAAACACAAAAAAAAAACATTTCAAACAAATGTCATGTCAATTAACTGAAGCACATGATGAGGGATTATATAGCTGTTGCTAAGATTTGTATTACAGACTCATCCAAAAGCAAGGAAGGATCCAATCTGAAAGGGGAACATAATTCATCATTATTTGTCATCCAATGTTCTGAAAAATGAAGAAGAAAATATTGAATGAATGAATGAATGGTCTTTATTGTCATTGCTATAGTACAGGTACCAAACAACGAAATTTAGGAGGGGTGGCTCCCCTGGTGCTAGAAGGGAAAGGAGCTGGTTTACATAAATAAAGGCTATGTACACTATCCACTATACTATACTGTACAGATAGACGACTAGGGTTGTCATATTGCACATAGTGTTATTGCACATTCATTTAAAGTGTCGCAGTTTGCAGGCTTGAAATGTACATATTTGTGCCTCAGCATTACACATTTTTTCAATCCAGCAGCTGCCATCAATCCGTCCAGACTGTCCAGGGCCCAGAACCTAGGTCTTTGCTGTATTGAATGGTCAAACAGCTCAGTTTGTTTTACACCAGCCATACTTGAGAATTCAAGATAATAAAAACTTTTTTTTTAATATAATAACTTTTATTTGTATAGCACTTTTCCTGCAAACGTTGAACAAGTTTGAGCTCAAAGCACAAGGATTCATGATCAAAGTTAGGCAAGGCAAGTTTATTTGTATAGCACATTTCATACAACAGGGGCAATTCAAAACGCTTTACATACATTATTTAAAAATACAGCAAGAGGAGCATAGTAAGAAAATAAAAATGACAATGAATAAAAGCAAATACAAGAAGTAAATAGATAAAAGCAAATGTAAGAAGTAAATAGATAACCATTCAATAAGACAATAGTTTATAGATAAAAGACATTGATAGAAGTGTTTGTGTTTAATCATAAAGTAGGGACCAACTAGGGGTTAAAGAATGACAGCCTCTGCGACAGCCTCCTGACACAAAGACTTTGGTACAGCCAGTCAGCGGAGAGCCAATCACACAGAGACATGGATCACACCGGAAAACACAGCTACTCCGGCAGCCCTGTCTGATGCCTACTGCTTTTCTCATTCCCCTATGAAACTCTGTGGTCGCGAGAGAGGCACAAGACTCGTCATCTCACCTACGGTCCTTCCCCTGTCACACCTGTCCATATCCACCTTCAAATGAATTCCATGCTGTTTTTTCCTGTCAAACTTCATGTTTTTGTTATCTACCGTCCACTGTGTCAGCTTGGCGACTTCCTAGACGAGATGGATGTCCTTCTCAGCTTCTTCCCTGAGGAGAGCACACCGCTCACACCCCTGGGTGACTTCATCATCCAGTCAGAGAAGCTTCGCATGTCTGGAGTACTTGACCTTGACTCGCCTCCTTTGGTCCCACTCTCCTCCGACTCATGAGGCGGGAAATCAGCCCGACCTTGTCTTCACCAGATCCTCCCACACCTCCAACCTTACTGTGACCCCTCTTCCAGTTTCTCATCATCAATCATCTTCCTTCCTTCCTCTTAAATCCACCCCCTCTCAGTCTTAACCCACACTGTATCCTCTCGTCGCAACCTGCGTACCCTCTCCCTCACCCTTCTCTCTCTTCCTCGGTCTTATCCTCCCTACCCTCTGTTGAATCCTTCTCCCTTCTGTCCACTGATAGAGCCACTCTCTCTCTCCACTGACCTCAAGGCCAGCACGCCATCCTCCCCACGCGCTCCTCCTTGGCTCTCTGAAACCCTGCAAGCTTGTAGAAAATTGTAGAAAAAGGGCTCCTGGCCAGCTGAGAGGAAATCTACAGCGCTACACCTCCTCTGCATCAGCTGCTAAAGCGTCTTACTATACCATTCCAGAATGTAATCCTCAGCCCTCTGACCCAAAGGAAACTGTTCACACTCTCCACATTTTCCTCACTCAACTACTTTGAAAAGAAGGTCGATGACATTAGCAGCTCTTTCTCTCTATACCGCTCGCCAACACCGCCACACCAACTGCCAACCAACTGCCAACCCATCCCTCCCAAACCCACTGCTCGCTCTACACTTGGTCGCTGTGTTCATCAGCTCTTTCCCCCACTCTCAGCTCTTTCCCCCCCACTTATAAAACCGGTCACGTCCAAACGGGCAACAAACCTGCCCTTTCGATCGTATCCCCCTTTTCTTCAATCCATTTCCAAAGACCTCCTCCTTCCTTTCCTTAGCACCATAATCAATTCCTCTATCCGCAGGATCTGTCGCAGAAACCAACTCGTCTATATATATATATATATATATATATATGCTGCGCTTCAGGAGCTCCCTGAAGGTCTTCAAGGACCCATCACGCCCACACACCAGCCTGTTCTCCATGCTAGGCAGGAGGTACAGGAGCCTATAAGAACCTCACACCAACAGACTGAAGAACAGCTTTTTTCCTCAGGCCATAAGACTGCTAAATAAATAACACACCACACACAGACACACACACACACACACACACACACACACACTGACACGACCATAGAAGCACACACACACACACACACACACACACACAAACCCACTGACACGACCACCCCCTGTGCATCACACATAGAAGCACACCACACACAGACACACAGACGCACACACACACACACACACACACACACACACACACACACACACACACACAGTGACACGACCAGGGAAGCACACCCAAAAAAAAAACTTGAACACAATGTCTCTAAGCAACTGTCTCCTTCAGAACAACCTCCTTGGCCCTCACGAATCCGTCTTTAAGGCTGGCCACTCCACTGAGACTGTGCTCTCCTTGCTGTCACAGAGGCCCTCCACTCTGCCCAAGCTTTCCTCCCTCTCCTCTGTTCTCATTCTCCTAGACCTGTCTGCTGCCTTCCACACAGTAAACCACCCAATCCTTCTCTCCATCCTCTCTGATCTGGGCATCTCTGGCTCTGCACTCTCCTGGTTTGCATCCTACCTGGCTGATCGCTCCTACCAGGTGACGTGGAGAGGATCGCTGTCCTACCCACAAGCCCTCACCAGGGCTCTGTCCTAGGGCCCTTACTGTTCTCCCTCTATACCAAATATTTTGGCTCTGTAATTTCCTCACATGGTTTCTCCTACCACGGCTATACAGAGGACACTCAACTATTTCTCTCTTCCCCCCCCCCTCTGACTCACAAGTGGCAACACGTGTCTCTGTGTGTCTTGCAGACATCTCTGCTTGTATGTCAGCTCACCACCTCATGCTGAACCTTAACAAGACTGAGCTGCTCTTCCTCCCTGGGAAAGCCTGCCCTTTCCAAGACTTCCTCCATCACTGTAGAGAACTCTGCTGTGACATCTTCCCGGAAGGTCAAAAACCTTGGTGTGTTCCCTGAGAACCACTTATCCTGAGTGACAGCACGCTACCTGTAGATTCCTCCTCTACAACATCAGGAGGATAAGTCCATTCCTCACCAGAGAAGCAGCACAACTCTTGGTCCAGACACACAATCTTGATCCAGACACACAATCTTGATCCAGACACACAATCTCCCCCCTTTGACTACTGTCCCTCCTAAAGACTGTACAGTTATAGTACTCTACTATAAATAAATAAAAATAAATAAATAAATAATTCATTTTTCTTTTAAAATTGTAACTACCAATGGCCCCTGTTCATAGCATAAGTTACTTTTTCTTATGATGACTGATGGATAGATGATTCACTTAACTTTAGACAAATGTATTTGTTGTAAGTTGCTTTGGATAAAGGCGTCTGGTAAAATGCCCAAACATGTAAAATGTAAAACAATATGAAATGCTAAGTGTCCTATCAGGTGGAGCAGGCTTTCTTTCACTGTACCTTCACCTTCCTACTATCAGACAATATTCTTATCATAAGTTATCACTGTTGTATTGTTAAACACGGATTTTACCCTATTAGTAAAACTAAGTGAAAATCATATTAAATATTAAATCATTTCCAGGAGTACATCATCAAACAGATAAAAACTACTAAAAGATTAATAAATCTACCTAACTGAAACCGGGACAACCGCAACATCTGGCTCCATGCAGGAGGACAAGGTAGTCTATCGCCCCCTTGTGGACATCAGCTACGGGCAACAAGCGGCCTGGCCGATAGTGGTGCAGTATTTAACATACACCAAACGAAGAGAGCGGATTACCCCCATTCTGGCCCACCTGATCACATTTAAAGCCCTCCATTTAAACTTTAAATAACCCACTTATATAGGATGGCTTTTTTATCAGTAGTTTTCTCTATATAAGTTGTTTCTGATATCTGTATTGATTTTATTATGTCATCATTTGTTTATATTGCTTTTGTGAATTGCTTGTTTACATTTTAAGAATTCTATTTGACTTCTATTTGTCTGTTTACTTGCTGTCTTTTATGCTGTAAGCTACCAAATGTACTGTGAAGCACTCTGTGACTGGCTGTCTTGAGAAGTGCTATGCAAATAAAATAAAGTAAAGTAATGTTTGGCCTCTGTGTTTGAGTTCCTCATCCTCTGAGTATTTGGAGCATGAGGAGCACCTCCTCTGTGTAGCCATTAAAACACCCTACGAAGACCAAGGCCGTTGCCATTTCAAAATGACAGTTAGTAATGCGTCAAAATGTGAGGTCATTAAAATTCTCTGAATAAAATTGACATACAAGCACTGCAGTAAGAACATTGACCAATTATTATGTTGGCCCTGTGAACCGTGAAGTCCTGAAATTCCCATTTATGACCATATCCGTGCCCTCTCCATTGTAAAGCATTCAAGCAAATCGTTAGCCTTCATAGCATAATTCATGCAATGAATAAGTCATATTTTGGCTAAATTGAGATATCTGCCTAACTCTACTCTCCTAACACTGCTGATTCACTGTGCATTATTGCCTACCATCAGCCATGATGCAAGCAGCCATCAGAATGCTTGTTACATTCCAAAATCACTATCTGCCCAAGTCATCTCTTTGACATGGGCATTTTTGACACTACATACAAAGATGGCTCGGCTGACCACAAGTGAAGCATGACTTAGGGCAATTATGCCACGAGGCTAATGAAATTCAAAGCATTCTGCACACCCCACTGGAGTGAATGGGAACAGGCTGTTCAGTTTTAGCTGTCTGGGAGATTCAGTCCATCAAGTGTCACTAAAGTCAAGGATTGTAAAGATGAGAGGAATCAGGTTGTTGTTTATGATTCACTCATCATTACTACTCATTAAGAATATACAACGCACTGCACAAGTAATGGGACAGTGAAGCATTTGTTCTGGTTTTGTCTCTGCACAATGTAGAGATTATCCGGTTTTATTTCTGGTATTTGTGTACATATTGGTTTCACCATTCAGAAATTACAACACTTTGTATGCATAGTCCCTCTATATCAGGGTACCCAAAGGTAATGGGGCAATTGGCTTGACAGGTGTTTCTGTCACATAATTTCTGCAGTCATAAGCAGTGGCGGACTCAGGCTGTTTGAAGGGCAGGGTCGAAAAGAAAAAAAGGGCACCTACTGGACAACATGGGACCCCATCAGTGCACATGGTCAAGTTTAGACCATTGGAAGGGCAGCCAATAGGGCACATCCTCTAATTTTGCCACTCAAAAGGGCACTTTAGTGCAACGTTTTTCAACTGTGGGGGGACACATGGTCAAGTTTAGACCATTGGAGGGGCACCAATAGGGCACGTCCTCTCATTTTCGCCACTCAAAAGGGCATTTTTGCCACTCAAAAGGGCACTTAAGAGAGACGTTTTTCAACCGTGGGGGCACCAGGAGGGGCGGTCGCCCCCCCTGCCCCCCCCATGAGTCCGCCAGTGGTCATAAGAGAGCTCTCAATGTCTAACATTGATTCTAGGCTTTGCTTTTGCCCCTGGAGTCTGTTATTGGTGTCTGTCAACATGAGGGCCAAAGCCATGTCAAGAAAAGCCAAGAAAGACTTTATAAGGCTAAAAATCTGAGAGAGAGAGAGAGAGAGAGAGAGAGAGAGAGAGAGAGAGAGAGAGAGAGAGAGAGAGCAAGAGAGAGAGAGAGAGCAAGAGAGAGAGAGAGAGAGAGAGAGAGCAAGAGAGAGAGAGAGAGAGAGAGAGAGAGAGAGAGAGAGAGAGAGAGAGGGAGAGAGAGAGAGCGAGAGAGGGAGAGAGAGAGAGAGAGAGGGAGAGAGAGAGAGAGAGAGAGAGAGAGAGAGAGAGAGAGAGAGAGAGAGAGAGAGGGAGAGAGAGAGAGAGAGAGAGAGAGAGAGAGAGAGAGAGAGAGAGAGAGAGAGAGAGAGAGAAACACATCGGAAATGGCCAAAACCTTAGGCTCGCCAAAATCAATCAATCCAATTAGGCTACTTTTGAATGATGTTACAAACGGTTGATTTTGGTAAGTAAGGTTTTGGCTATGTTTCTGATGAGGACGGCGCCAAACATACTGCCATAGCAACTAGGGGGTTTGGGGGCCAAAAAACAGAAGGAACAGAAGGATCTTGACTGGCCAAGTCAATCTTCAGACTGTCTTGCTACTTAAAGCTTTGCATTGATTTTCTCAAAAAGTTGTTACAAAATGCATTAGGCTGTCCACAGCAAGATTATTTAATTCTCAATGGAACAGGTGGGTTTTTCAGTGCCGTAAAACCAAAGCATGGAGCTGAGCTTTTTTGGGGGTGTCAAGCCCGGCTTTTTCAGAGCGTGAGAGTTCTTCTTCTACTTTTGGATTTAAAGGAAGCTTGCATCCTTGACGTCGCTCTACTGCCACCTTCTGGATTTAATCAACTCCTACGAGAATATCCAGTAGCTACACCCTCCAAACCTCATCTTGTTAGTCCCTCCATCATTTCCTTTCTTTCTGATGGACATTTCCTGCAAGTTACAAGTACATGTTCTACTGTTTCTTTTACCAGACAATGTTCACATAATCCAGTTGGACGCTTTCCTATAATGTGGAGAGTTCAAGTTCAAGTTACTGTGCCCTATTCTCAGTCTTGTCATCACCACATCCTCTTTTCTATTTCCTCCCCTGTTTCTCACACTAGCCACTCTATTTTGTATGACTTTGTCTTCCTCTCGTCTCCTGATCCCACTGCTGCTGACACTCTTTATTGGCTTCCCTCCATACAATACTTTTTCCCTCTGGTTTTTATAGTTTAATTATGGTGTTTATGTTTTTCTCTTTTAACAGCTTGTTTGGCTAGAGTAGTAGTCCACTCTCTCATTACCTTGAATGCCCATATGCGCAGGGACCCAAATGAAGGTGACCGCAGTTCCTTGTTTTACGACTCATGAATGTATTTCCATTAATTTAAATATCAGATCTTGGTGATTACTAGATGTACCTAACGTTAGGCTGTAGAGACCAGATGCTGAGTCACGACAGATCAGAACTCTGTTGGGTTTGGCTAGTTCAACCCACTCTAAAGCCTTCCAAATGGTGTACAACTCAACCGTATATACACTTAAGAAGTTTGGTGTCCTTTTGCATGATTGAACTCTGTGGCTAGGAGCTACGGCTGCAGAACCACATGACCTTTACTGTAGATGGATTTTTTCCAATACACTTGGAGCCCAGAAATAGGGGTAGTGTGTTTAACAAATAAAGTTACTTGCTAAATGGTGAACCCAATCTGAAAAAAAACAACAATTAAGTAGAAGAATCTCTACTTTGATGGAGTATTGAGCTAAAAGAAGACCAAATCCTTCATTACTTATGGAGGGCACTCTGACTCCAGTGAATTTGGTGCATGAAAGCAGTAACTGTAGATTAGCCACTAGATGTCCTCCTACGTGTAGAATGAGGAATTGGGTGTTTTTAAAATGTTCATGCAGGTTACATACATACATTCAATTCATGTGCACAATAATGGTTTTGGTAAATTACAATCCCTATGATTTAACCATCACAATCATAAGTCTGTATTTCAATCTATGCATTTTTGTTTAGAAAGACTCAAACGACAATAAAAACATCCACATTAAATGTAATACATCCGCGTATTTTGAGTCATTATGGGTAAGACAGTTAAGATAATAGCATTAGAGAGGAGAAACTTCAACAATCAATGATCTATGAATAATAATCAATTGTTTGTTTTTTTACTTACAAGTTAAGACAGTTTAGGCCTATTATTAGTATTAGTATCCAAATGTATTATCCAACATTTCAGAATTCAGAATATAATTCTGACATCATCGAAATACAAAATTATCACAATGCTGTTCTGTCATAATTATTTGTATTTCTGACATTATATTCAAAATAGAGAACTGTCACAATACTTTGTTTGGTCACATTTTGTCGTTCTGACATTAGTAGTAGCCACATCTGGCCTCATCGTGTGAAATGTGAAATGAATTGTGTCGTTTAGAGACATTAGATTAACAAAGCGACCGGCTCAACAACTTTGTCGGGAACGTTATTCCACTGGACCGTAGAAGAGCCACAATGGCGGCAGCTGTTCTCTGAGCGACACCTGGCGGCAGGTTTCCACATTACACTTCCTGATTCACGACTTCAAAGTAAAAGTGCCATGAGTGCCATGAAAGGCGCCTTATAAAATAAATGTATTATTATTATTATTTATTTTTATTTTTATTTTTATTTTTTTAAGAAGGTAACAGATCACTGGACAGTGATGGGATCACATCACAATATTATCATGTATGACATGGATTCTTAATAGGACTAGATGTTAAAATCCCTAAATAATTAGCACAACAATTGACTGAGTGGAGTTGGAGATGTCCTCTTGGGTGGAGTGGAATTTGGCAATGATCACGTGGTGCCACCAGTACGACACATCTTCAGTTGTGGTCCCCGACCTCATTGGGTGTTTCGGCCATTTATCACAAGACACCCTCTGCCGAGGTTGGCCCACCACAGGCTGATCAGGCCTGGGTGTGTGTCGCACGGTGGCACCACGTGGTCATTTGGGAGCCCATGTTGGGTCCCTACGTTTCAGCCACAGCCAGTGACTGCTCCGTTCTGCTGCAGTGGACAGTTCTTTAATTGCCTTCCGTTGGGCCTGTCCTCTGATCCCTACTGCCCTCAGGAGCCTTGTGGTGGAGCTGGCTACAAAGCCTCTGCAGCCCACCTCCACTGGCCACACCTTCACGTTCCAGCCCCGCCCCTCTGCTTCGACTGCTAAGTTGGCATACCGCAGCCTCTTCCGTTCGAATGCCTCATCGATGGCCTCCTCCCATGGGACCGTCAGTTCTACGATGAAGACACGCCGGCAGGACTTGGACCAGAGGACTAGGTCTGGGCGCAGGTTGGTCGCTGCAATTTCGGGTGGGAAGGTGAGCCTCTGGCTGAGGTCTACCCGCATTTCCCAATCCCGGGCTGCGTTCAGTGGGCCTGAGTCTGGAGGTGATGGCTTGGTCCGCTGTTTCTCCCCTTCCCGGATGAAGATTGTTTTCCGTGGAAAGGTAGTCTGGGCATTTAGAGGCATGGCGTTGGTGGTTACCCTCTTGTGCTCAAGTTCGGCAGCCAAGCACTTTAGCACTTGGTTGTGGCGCCAGGTGTATCTTCCTTGAGTTAGACTGGTCTTGCAACCCACCAAGATGTGTTTGAGGCTTGCTGGGGCTGCACACTGGAGACAGGCTGGGTCCTCTCCATACCAGAGATGTAGGTTGGTAGGAGAGGGCAGGACATCATATGTGGCTCTGATGATGAAACTTAGCCTATTAGACTCCATGCTCCACAGCTCGTTCCATGTGATTTTCCTCCTCTCCACGCTCTCCCACTTCATCCAGCGGCCTTGCTGGGCTTGGGAGACTGCCTTGGCGCACCTGGCTGCTTCCTCCTGGTGGCGCACCTCCTCAACCACCATCTTCCGCCGTTCGGTTGGAGTAGCCTTTTGCCATGTGGGTGTTGTTGTTTCCAAACCAAGGCCCCCTCTGCCATGTTGGACATGCCCCACTATATCCCGGTGTCTGAGGGCGGTCTTTGCCACCGCAACTGCTGCAGATGGCTTCCATTTCCTCCCCGTTGCTAGGATCGGAGCAGCACCTCTGACGAATGGATCCCGGGATTCTGTGAGAGTCATTTCCAGCCTTGATTTGGCACATTTGTACTCCTCCACCAGGCTTGAGATTGGTAGGGAGAGGGCTCCGTTGCCATACAGGCCTATGCTGCTAAGGCCTCTCGGCAGTCCAAGCCACTTCCTCACTTGTGCATTCACCAGTATCTCCAGCCGGTTGGCATGGGATAGTGTGACCTCGTAGATGGAAATTGGCCACATGAGACGGGGCAGCAGCCCAAACTGAAAGCACCACAGCTTCAGCTTCCCAGGGAGGGCAGTGTTGTTGATCTGCTTGAGGCCACTGATTGTATCCTGCCTAAGTTGTTCCACCTGCTTCGAGTCTTTGAGTTCTGCGCTATACCAGCGGCCAAGGCTTTTGATAGGCTTCTCCAGAACTGTTGGTATTGGCTCGTTGTTGACGTGGAACCTCTCATTGGCGAGCTTGCCTTTGACAATGGAGATACTGCGGGACTTGCTGGGTTTAATCTCCATTCGTGCCCATTTGATGTTTCCCTGGAGTTTATCCAGCAGGCGTTTGGTGCATGCGTTTGTTGTTGTTATTGTCGTCATGTCATCCATGTACGCCCTGATTGGAGGAAGACGCAGCCCGCTCTTCAACCGTTCCCCTCCAACGACCCATCGGGATGCTCGAATAATGAGCTCCATTGCCATGGTAAACGCCAGTGGAGAGATGGTGCAGCCCACCATTATGCCTATCTCGAGGTGCTGCCATGCAGTTGTACTGGCTTGTGCTGTAACACAAAACTGGAGGTCCTGGAAGTAGGCTTTGACCAGCCTTGTGATGCCCTCTGGGACTTGGAAGAAGTTGAACGCTGTCCACAAAATCTCATGAGGCACTGACCCGAAGGCATTGGCAAGATCTAAGAAAACCACATGCAGGTCTTTTTTCTCCTTCTTGGCCGTTTGTACCTGGTGCCAGATAACATTTGTGTGTTCCAGGCATCCTGAGAATCCACTTATCCCTGCCTTCTGCACTGAGGTGTCGACAAAGTTGTTCTGCTGCAAGAATACTGAGAGCCTCTGGGCCACAACACTGAAGAAAATCTTTCCTTCCACATTCAGTAGACTGATCTGGCGGAACTGGTCGATGGTTGAGGAATTCTTCTCTTTGGGAATCAGGATCCCTCCTGCCCTTCGCCATGCCTTTGGTATGATTCCCTTTTCCCATGCCACTTTCATTAGCTTCCAGAGGTATTTCAAGACGCCTGGACTGTTCTTATATAGCCTGTATGGAACGCCGTTGGGCCCAGGGGCTAAGGCTGTTCTTGCCCGTTTTACTGTGCTCTCAACTTCGCTCCATGTAGGGGGCCTTGTTTCCATCTGGTGCTCAGGTGGTTGGATTGGTGGCATGTCATCCGGAATGCTGGCTGGCACATGCCTCTGGTTGTCGGAGTAGGTCTTCCTCAGGTGCTCCTCTAGTTCCCTTATGGGTACTTTGAGGGTACCCGTTTTCTCCTTGACAAAGAGGTCTTTGACGAACTTGTAGGGATCTCTGTAGAAGGCAGTCCTCGTTCGCTCTTTCTTCTTGTGTTGCTTTCTCAAGCATTCTGCTCTTCGCAGTGTTGCAAGACGCTGCTTGATGTCGGCCTGTAGTGCCTCAAGTCCTTTCCTTTCCACTTCTGTGGCCTTCTTCCACTGTTTTCTCAGGCACCTTCTTTCTTTCACAAGTCTTTCAATCTCTTGTTGTCTCCTGGACTTGAGATGGGCTGATGGTTCCTTCTGTGTCCCATGGTTCTTACTTTTCACCCCAAATCTCTCTGCTCCATAGCTGTAAATGATCTCTCCAATCTTGTCCAGCTTTCTTTCCACGCCCCCTTTCAGACCTTCTAGAAGATGGACAAGGTCTGTGTCAGTGTTTTCCCACTCCTTTTTCTGGCAGGCTTTAGGCCACAAGATTTGAGGCTTCCGTCCATTCATCTTCCTCTCTACTGCTGTCTGTGGCTGGATAGGCTCTGGACTCATGTCCGTTGATGGATCTGTGCTTGGTTGAGCTTCGTCTGGGGTTCTGATACCCTGTGGACTGTGGTGAATATCCTGCCACTGGGCTTCACTCGACTGATTTGCCCTACCTCTGAGGAAGTAGTGGTCAATGCGAGGCACCTCGCTAAGCTCTCTTAGGCACTTTTTCCTGCCCTGGTGGATCTTGAGACCCTTCTCTGATGTTATCTTTTTCCAGCCACAGATGCAGCTTTGTAGCTTGTGTCCTGCCAGTGTTGTTACTCCGTCAACTACCGTGCTGATCATTTGATTCGTTGTCATTTCCGTTCCAGGGTCTGTAACCGTGTGATCCGCCGTTGAGTCATCTTCCGCCCCCGCTCTCGCAGACTCTATGGGTGTTTTTCCTTTTGAACTTTTCGTAGCCATAGTTGGGTGGAACCAAGTCACTGTGTAGTGAAAGGCTCCTGCCAACACGGGTAGCTAACCCATGCCAGCCCCGTTGGGGTCTGTTCCCTCCTGTCAGCTGTCTCTTCAAGCCGTCACCAGGTCTTTCCCAGGTTGTCAGCTGCCCTTTCGCAGCGGTCACTGGTTTTGACACCAGACATCAGGATTCTTAATAGGACTAGATGTTAAAATCCCTAAATAATTAGCACAACAATTGACTGAGTGGAGTTGGAGATGTCCTCTTGGGTGGAGTGGAATTTGGCAATGATCACGTGGTGCCACCAGTACGACACATCTTCAGTTGTGGTCCCCGACCTCATTGGGTGTTTCGGCCATTTATCACAAGACACCCTCTGCCGAGGTTGGCCCACCACAGGCTGATCAGGCCTGGGTGTGTGTCGCACGGTGGCACCACGTGGTCATTTGGGAGCCCATGTTGGGTCCCTACGTTTCAGCCACAGCCAGTGACTGCTCCGTTCTGCTGCAGTGGACAGTTCTTTAATTGAAATAAGGAGATGTCAAGTCTTTTTTGACATTATAATTTACAAATCTGTGCAATTACTTGACAGGGTGCATATTCGAAGGCTAAACTTTATATTTATTTACTATATTTATTACCAATCTACTGAGCAACACGTGTAGAATCTCTAGAATCTCTACAACTATATATGCCATATGCAGACCAAACGGGGCACTTTAAGCTGTATAACCACAGTAAAACGCCACCAACAGTTTGTATGACACCGATCATGGTTGAAACTCACTTGATTCATATTCCTTTTATTTTTTATTTTTTTTATTTTTAGCCTTGGAAAAATATGTGTGTACATTCCATTGTAGGCCTATGTGTCTATGCAGTCTGAGTCTATCAGTCTTTTATCTGGTTAATTAACATATTAGATGAATCACACATATATATGTATTTGAGATAAGTTACATTTCCTTTTTTCCATATTTACCATTTCTAAACGCTAAAACGCAAGTTTAATGTGGGCGCTTTTATTTTGAAGAAATGCTCATTTCCATACAGACGAGGGCCGCGATGGGACATTGTTCTGTCGTTCTCGGAACACAGACGATGGCGGCCTCGCTGCAAACTCAGCTATAGTATCTCCCATAACAAACCTGGGAGGCTTCAGTCGGTGAGAGAAAACACACCCGCCATTTTCATACAAGCCTCCAGTCCATTTAAACCCAGAGAGAGGGGAGGGGAGGGGAGGGGAGGAGAGGGGAGGAGAGGGGAGGGGAGGGGAGGGGAGGAGAGGAGAGGAGAGGGGAGGGGAGGGGAGGGGAGGGGAGGAGGGGAGGGGAGGAGGGGAGGGGAGGAGAGGAGAGGAGAGGGGAGGGGAGGAGGGGAGGGGAGGGGAGGGGAGAAGAGGAGAGGGGAGGGGAGGGGAGGAGAGGAGGGGGGAGAGGGGAGGGGGCGAAGTAGAACAAGGCACAGACTTCTTCTGTGGGAGAGAGAGAGAGAGAGACACACACACATACACAGAGAGAGAGAGAGAGAGAGAGAGAGAGAGAGAGAGAGAGGGAGAGAGAGAGACACACACATACACAGAGAGAGAGGGGGAGAGAGAGAGAGACACACACACACATACAGAGAGAGAGAGAGAGAGAGAGAGAGAGAGAGAGAGAGAGAGAGAGAGAGAGAGAGAGAGAGAGAGGGAGAGAGAGAGAGACACACACATACACAGAGAGAGAGGGGGGGAGAGAGAGAGACACACACACACACACACAGAGAGAGAGAGAGAGAGAGAGAGAGAGAGAGAGAGAGAGAGAGAGAGAGAGAGAGAGAGAGAGAGAGGGAGAGAGAGAGACACACACACAGAGATAGAGAGAGATAGAGAGAGAGAGAGAGAGAGAGAGACAGACACAGAGCGAGAGAGAGAGAGAGAGAGAGAGAGAGAGAGAGAGAGAGAGAGAGAGAGAGAGAGAGAGAGAGAGAGAGAGAGAGAGAGAGAGAGAGAGAGAGAGAGAGAGAGAGAGAGAGGGTGGTTGAGTGAGTGAGAGGCAGAGAGGAACAGAGTCGCCTGGGAGAGGAGAGGAGACCAGAGGACATTATTTACGGGACTGATCGGAAGGCAGAACCTCTGGGTCGGTACCGCCGGCGTCACAGTGAGAAACATCATTCTGCAACATTAAACATCCGAATGATCTAAAAACACCCAAGTCGTGGATGTGAGAGGAGGCTGGGCTTAAATATCTCTCTGCTGGCTGGATTTAACACGAATAACGTTTCTCTCTCGTTTCTCTCTTTATCTTGTGTTCAGGTCAGGTGGCGGAACAGTGGAAGCTACTGAGGGACACAATTGTAGCAAATTCCACTGGATTTGTTTGGAAACATTGTGAAACATTGGAAACATTGTAGCCACTATCCCGATCATTCTTTGTAACAAAAATCAGCGATCGGAAAAATGTCTGGCCAAAGCATCACGGACCGCATCACCGCAGCCCAGCACAGCGTCACGGGCTCGGCCGTGTCCAAGACGGTGTGCAAGGCCACCACGCACGAGATCATGGGCCCCAAGAAGAAACATTTGGATTGTAAGTATCAATATTGTCTTTGTTTGTCAATATTGTTGTTGTTGTTGTTGATCGGCTTGTTGTTAAACAAGCTGGACATTGTTTTGGACCCGTGGCTGAGGCCTGCGATATCATATCAAACAGTTTATTGTCATCAGCACAGAGTACAAGTACATTAATATCATGCCCTAATATCACTATTTGCACTTCTGACTATTTGCACTTAAGCCAGAAGTGCAAATAGTGATATTAGGGCATGATGTTAACAGAACAAGAAGGGTTAGTGATAGGTAGCTATGCAGGGGTAGTGTTGTTAAACATCAGTTTAAGTTTAGAGTATACAGTTATGGGGCTATACAGTTCGTGACGTTAGAATTATAAGGTTCTATCTCCATTTTTGTCAAAATTGAGTTTTTTACATAATCTGATCCATTAGGTGTTTATTAATGCCTGTGTGGTGTTATTTTTTTTAAATGTTGACATTTTTGAGTTAGTAATTAATAAAATACAAAGGTTCCATCTCACAAAACATAATGGAATGTAAAAACGTTGAAGTTCAATATCTCTGAACTGCCCTAAATGGAGATAGAACCTTATCATTCTAAGCTCACGAGTTATGAGCTTTATACAGTTATGAGCTATGCCTATGAGGTAGTTTGTGTAGTATCTAATGTGCAGAAGTATAAAAGAAACTATGTCAGGAGACATGTGCAATGTGCAATAAACAGTAGTCCAAGGTTGTAATGTAAACATCAGTAGTGCAAAGGTTAGAGAGTGATCTCATTAACCAGGGATGAGCAGCCATCAAGTATTGTCATTGTCATCATAGTATAGGCATTTTTCATTGTCATATCCATAGTATCCCCACAAAACAATGCAGGGTTTCCTCGAATTCTGGTAGAAATGAAACCCCCATTTCTGTCAAATGCCATGCTCATGTCAACTTCCCATGCGATTTGAAATCGTGTGTGTGTGTGTGTGTGTGTGTGTGAGTGTGTGTGTGTGTGTGTGTGTGCTTGACATGTCAACAACGTGAGTCATACCCGGCTTAACCGTTCAACGAATCATTAATTTAATATACATGATAATGCATCGTTCTGACGCCCACCGAGAAGGCTTAGTGTTCATCTAATTGCAGCGCTAATTAGATGTGGGATGATTGCTCACCACAAGTGCATTGACTGAGGAGAGTTTTTCTCTCTACCCAGTAAATATTGTCTGACTCACTTTCTTCATAACGGCGAACGTTGTCAAATCATTTCCCTTCTAAGCATCGTTGTTTGTTCTCAAGTGCAAGGTGGTCTGTGACTATTGAGGGTTGTGTCAAATGCACACAACCTCTGCACTTCCTCACTGTTACAGATGACAGATAACGCTTGCTTAATCAGGAGAGAAGGAGAAGCTCATTGGACTTGAACACTTCTCTCTCTCTCAAGCTAACCCACCTAAGAGCTAACTTTTTGTTACTTTGCCATGGAATGTCTTCGGATGTTGCCATTATGATGTCATTCTGATTGGTAACGACGTTACAGGCTGGCGGTGAACAATTTCCGCCACCTGGTTGTATTCTGATTGCAGTTTGTTGAAGTGAAGTGTTTATCCAGTGAACTACTCTATTGGAACCTATTGAGAGGCTTGAGTTATTAGTCCGACTCCTTTGCCAGATTTGCTGGTGAAACTAAGGCAACACACTTTTGGACATAGGACCTGCTTTGATATGAAGCAGTGGTTCAGTTGAATGTCTTTTGGGGGGGAGGGGGGAAACTTCAGTTTGTAATCAGCAACTTTTGTAGGTGTGTTAGTATTCTGTGGAATCAGTTAGTCTATTGGGCCAAACTTAGGCCTACTTGGTGTAATATTGTCTATGATCTTCACACAGCCAGACAAAAGAAAGGGAAGTTGTAAGCTAGATAAGAAACTAGATCTCACCATCAGGCTCCATTATTTGTCGGACAAATACAAGTCGGACTATCTCTGTATCTGTGAGGATGTGTCAGTGTTTTGGTCACACATTGGTCTCACATTCCCTGTGGGATGTGATGGAGAGAAACAAGGCAACACATATGTTTCAATAAGTATTACACTCCAGCAAATTATACCATACACCCCCTAATATTTAATTAATAGATTATGTCTTTGGATGTGAATGCATAAAATGAAAAAAAACACCTGCATAAAAGTGCACCTGTCCTGGTAGGCACAGTCAGGTATCAAGTCTCAATGGCCAACTCTGTTTTTGGCACCAGAGAAACCTTTTTCCATTACGGTGTGCCTATTTACCATGGCCAGCCTTCTCGATGACCGTGTTGGTTTAGAGTTTGCATTAGCATTACCCTTTGCTCCCTTACGGCTATATCCAGGTTTATGGTGGGTGTTAAATGAGCTCAGGTAGATTCTCTTCCTGATGTTTGCCCTTGCCATTTTCAGTTACTTCCCCCAGTGCGTTTCTTATTCATCGGTCATTCAACATACCTGTGGTAGGTAGAATACGGGCTGAATAAAAGAATAGGGTCTACTACTCTGCCCTGTTCACATGTAAAGCAGTTCGACTGCAGAACCTCGCCACATCAAAAGATATCCACCCTATCCTGCCTTTTTTTTCTTTTTTGCAGCTTCTTTGGTTTTAGTGGCAAGAGACTCACTGAAACCAATTTCCTGTTGAGTCTTATTTTTAGAATTGGCTATGTAGTAGAAGAAAAGCCATGTGCAGTTGTGCCCGGTTGGGTTTTGAAGGGGGTATGTCTGAAGCTCAGCTGATAGTGAGCGAAGAGAGGGCCGTACTCCACTGACCTTTGTGCCACGAAGGTTTGTTGACTGGTGGCTGGTGTCTCCTCCTGTCTATGGAGGCTGGCCCGGGCCTCCCTAGGCTCCTCTGGTAGACGGGAGAGTTGTTGGCAGGAGCCTAGCGAGGAATGCGACAAAGGTTGGAGGTATTTCAGGAGGGCCGGGTGCACTTGTTGGAGTTTCCTGTCAGACAGAAATAGCAGTAGCGTGTCTAGCTCCTCTCCTGTCTGATTTGTACGCAAGATACAGCCCCCCCCCTCCCCTCCTCCTAACTCCGGCTCTTTTGATTTGGGTTGGGTTTCCCGTCCAGTGTGCGCATTCTTTAGCACTGCGCTGTTAAATAAACTCAAACCCCAAATAACCCTAAGGTAGGTAAAGGTCAAATAATTGGCTAGGAGGTTTTGCTTG
This sequence comes from Nansenia antarctica, assembly GCF_963989245.1. Lineage (NCBI taxonomy): Eukaryota > Metazoa > Chordata > Actinopteri > Argentiniformes > Microstomatidae > Nansenia > Nansenia antarctica. The sequence goes on along the minus strand of NC_137689.1, from coordinate 8,160,892 downwards.
TCTGGTTTCGTGTGTAAAATTAGTGAACTGAGAGTGAACTGTTCCTGTCAGGGTTTAGAATAGGATACACTGATGTTTCATAAAATGACGCCACGTGTAGATTCAAGTTATTCAAAATCAGTTGAACATTTAGGCTAGTACCTGTTACTTTAGGAATTTCTATGGTCCAATTGCTGTTACATAAACCACCTCAGCCAGACTGAAAGAAAGTGTACGGTGCTAATCCTAGCATTTCAACAACTAGCCTATACAGGGAAAGTTTACCTAAACATTCTTTCCCTTGACTTGTTTTTGCGCCCCAAAACAGGATATGCAGCTTCTAATGAGGTAATGTGTGCTTGGCTGTCCACCTGACACAGTTTTTTTTGTGCAACAATAAACAGCCTGACGTTATGTCCAGATAAGGTTATGTTATGGGGTCCTTTGTACTTTGGACGTCACCTTTTATGAGTCACTCATGGGGGGGGGGGGGGGGGGGTAGTTTGTCTTTGAGCCAAGTTCATTATCATTTGGCAAAACAATTATGAGAAGTAAACAATTCTAACACCTAATCTCAAAGGAATCTTTACTTCTTCTTTGAGCTTAGGTCAAAAAATGTAAGGCTAATAATAATATATATATAAATACAGGTCCTCAGACCAGAGTTATAATAGTATGGTACTCTCAGTGGTCCAGAGACAGGAACTGCTTTTGTTTATTAGTTTATTTAAACGGATCCCCATTAGTCATCACCATAGTGAGGACTGATCTTCCTGGGGTCCACATGAGAGACAGACAGTAAGACAGTGCTTCCTCACCCTGCTTCTGATCGTTACCTTGAAACACACATTATATTTGTAGTATACAGTGTCCTGTGTAAGTAATGGGACAGTGAAGCATCTTTTGGTTCTACACTCTAAAAGTTGGGATTTTCGATTGTAAAAAGTTGGGTTTTTAGTCAGATAAGTCAAACACTACGAGGTGAAAGTAGAGATTCTCAGGTTTTATTTGATGGAGTTTGTGTACATTGTACATATGTATATTGTTTTCACCTTTAAAACATTTAAACATTTCTATGCATAGTAATAGGACAATTGGCGTGACAGGTGTTTCTGGTAGGTGTGACTTGGTAGTGTTTTTGGTAGGTATCGTGATGTAGATTCAGTTTCAGAAACATTCCTAAACCTAAGGCTTGCCAAAATCAAAGCATTACAACATAATTAAAGATAAACAAAATCACTGGTGAGCTCCAGGGCAAGGAAGACTTCGTCATTGCTCACCACCATAATTAAGAAGCACCGCAAAACAACTTTCCCACAGATTAGAGACTACCGTCCGCAGAATGTTAGGCTCGACGTCACCAGCGAAACTACAGACGCTTCATTGCAAGGTGAAAACCACTAGTTATCCTCAGAAAGCATTGGTCAGTTTACAGTTTGCAACAAAAAAAATCCCTATAAAGCCTGCAGAAGACTGTAAAAAGGTATTGGAGACAGATAAGATGAATATTATCATGGACGAGAGTGATTGCAAGAGGAACGTTTGGAGAAAAAAAAGCATCTGCCAAAGATTGACAGCATACCACCTCATCTGTGAAACATGGGGTTGTTGGAAATGTATGCTGCCACTAGAACATGCTAACTTGTCTTAACTGTTGCTTGTAACCAGTGCTGACAGCAGCAGAGGAATGTATTCTGAAGTGGACAGAAACATGTTGTCTGCACGAGTGCGTGCAAATGCCTCCAGATTCATGGCAGCAGTACAGGCCTGGCAGAGCATCACTAGAGAACATACCCGGCGGGTCTGATGGGGTCAATAGGTCGTGCAAACAATTGTCCACCAAACACTAAACATGAGTGATTAATTTGGACGTTTGATAAATCTTTCCCATTACTTTTGGGTACGCTGAATGGGTACTTTCTGAGTGATGAAACCGATATGTAGGCTACACAAATACAAATCAAATAAATGCTCTCTGCTTGAACCTCAGAGTAACTGTGAGTGTAGAGCCTTCTTCACTGTCCCATTACTTACCCAGGGCCCTGTCCCATTGCTTACCCAGGGCACTGTAGCTACAGACACACTAGATCTGGGTGCCTCAGGTGATTTGCGTCATAATCATGGTTATATTGATGTGATTGTGTGCACTCAAACACTCCACCACCTCCCACACCTCCTACACAAGGTCCTATAATACCGGCTTCTATTCAGCATGTATTCATTATTCATTAATCAAATATGCAAAATTCATATGTTATGAGGGTGACTGGTCTGCCCTTGGTCGGTAGGTACTGTGACACTACTGAGTAAGCATGATCTATAGGACCCGGGCTTATTCCGGGAGCTTGACTCACATGAGTCAGACGTGCAACATGATGCTCCCTAGAATCTGCTGAGACTAAGAGGAGGCATGGCAGGTCTGGTCGGGATCAAACCACAACAGCGTGTGGAGCAAAACCCATTTAACCGCTTCAGCGTCCCAGAGCTGCTCGTGTGTCTAGATAACTCTGAATGAAAGAGGAATAGATAGATAGATGGAGGGAGGGAGCGTGTTTGAATTGATATGCAGGTGAGAGTGTGGTTTTCTTCCACACAGTAAACACAGGGGCTTACTGAGCAGCAGAACAGGCCATGGACCGGGTTTCACAGATGAGGTTTAAAGCCTTCCAAGTCCTGGAGTAAAAATCACACTTTCAATGTGAAAATCTCCATTGAAGAAGATGCTTTTTTTTAGTCTAGGATTAAAATGGCTTAAGCCTTGTCTGTGGAACTGGCCCAGAAATGTACCTGGGGTTCTCATCTTAGATCTATAAGGTCGAGTGCTGCTTGATTGGTATTTAATTGATTGAATGTTACTGATTGGCCAGAGATGCTACCAACCTGGTGTCTGAGGTCTGAATCACTTCCTTATTAGTGGGGCGGCTGTGGCGCAGGGTTGGCAGATCGGCGGTTCGAGCCCCGGCTGGCCACATGTCGAGGTGTCCTTGGGCAAGACACTGAACCCCAAATTGCTCCCAATGAGCGGGCCGGCGCCTTGCATGGTAGCTTGTCGCCATCGGTGTGTGTGAATGGGTGAATGAGAGGCCGTCGTAAAGCGCTTTGGAATAAGGCGCTATATAAGTCAGTCTGTTTATCATTTAATTAGATGGGACAATGTCTCCAAACTACCAGGGCTACAGAACTCTAGGCCCAGGGTTGAGAAGGGCGTTCTGACTCTATCCCATACAGTAACAGGGTTGGAATACAGTTTATGAATGGTAAACTGCAAACTGTCGCAAATCTAAGACTGCTGCTTCCTTGTTTTGTTCTCTCTTCCTTTGTTTCTGAGTGACACAATGCAGCCTGGTACCAGTTTTATTTAGGTATGGCTTGAATTATTTACCAGGACTATAATGCTACTGCTTGTTCCTCTCTGCCGCCAATAGGCTATTGAGCTAATAAATCACTTAGCCTGTAGCTATTGCCTACTACGTTCAGTTATAGAATAAGGCCTCGTGTTACTCTGAAGGCTCACCCACACACTCCAGGCTCCCTGCTTGTCGATGAAATGCCACTTGTGAGCGATCACTCATCGCTCACTTGTGGTGGTTTTGATTGAATTGTGGTAGGAGGCCTAGTTCTTTCACCAGGCACTAAATTATGTCCTATTCTGATCCACGATTGTGAGAAAGTGGATTCCCCCCTCGCAAACCTCATGAAAACAGATCCCGCCGTAAGGAGGGGTTGACACGGCAACAGTAGATGAACTTCAAGTTGCGAGACGGACAAATGCAAAGTTAAGGTTCGCTAATGAGGTTAGCAAATGTCCCAACGAAAGGTGGACCTCTCTCTCTCTCCGTTCCTGAGGTGGCGTCCATCTAGAACCACCAGAGATACCGCAGCGTTTCTTCTGTTAGCTGAATCTGAAGCCTTTGTGCCCAGCGAGAGGTGCCCAGCGCCTGCCTCCCACTTCACCCTGAACCCCTCCCCCCCCCCCCCCCCAGCGAAACGTAGCCCACGGAGCATGTGACCGCCGGGGCATCGAATGGCAGTCCTTCAAAAAGAGTGCTGACACACCACGGCCCTGGCTGAATGGAGCCCACTGTAACTCTGAAAGGCCTTTGAGATTCAATATCACGATTCAAAGCTGCAAACGGGGCACTGCCATCAAGCACTCATTCTCTCTCTAGTCTCCAAAAGAGCCTTGGTGGCACTATTCTCTGGCTGGATTGGGCCATTCGCAGAGACCCGTACTGTGCCCTCTGTGTAAGTGATGGCACAGGGAAGCGTGTGTTTGTCTTTTTTTTGTCTCTGCTACTCCAAAGTTTGCGCTTTGAATCAAAACAATGATACCCGCTATGGGGTTGGGGTTGGGCAGTATAAATGTTTTCCCTCACGTTTTCTACCGTCAAATCATAGCATCATGGCATTTGTAGCATCATATGGTAGCTATATGGTATAAAAAGCATCACACACTAATGATATATTTTGTTTCATGTCTTATAGTCTTATGTCATATAGTCTATAGGCTCATCATTTGTCTCTAAAATATTGATTTAGCTTCCGGTATGAGACGACGCTCTGGGACTCCTAATTACGCTTGCTTGTTTTTGAGTTCTTCTGTTTCGGGGGCAGCTGTGAGAGAAGGCGGCGGAAATAAAATTGTCAATCCATAAGCGTGGCGTGCATCAACAGTGTTGTCTGCCGTGTGGGTTTCCCGCTGTGATGGGAATCACAGCATATTTTGTGCAAATTAAGCATCAATGTTTTGTTTTCAATCGACTTCTCATGTAATAACTGTCTGAAGTCTGCGACCCACTGACCTCACCAGACACTGGGTATCTTCTCTGGTGATGCTCTGCCAGGCCTGTACTGTAACCATGGTGATGCTCTGCCAGGCCTGCACTGTAACCATGGTGATGCTCTGCTAGGCCTGTACTGTAACCATGGTGATGCTCTGCCAGGCCTGTATTGTAACCATGGTGATGCTCTGCCAGGCCTGTACTGCAGCCATCTTCACTTGTTCAGTTTGTTGACACATTCTCTCCAATCTTAGTTAATGATTTAACCTGCCATATTTGTAATAGCCTACTCCCTTTGATCTTCCTGTGCTATTATTGTATTTAAAGAGCTTCTAATACCCCCATATTGCATTAAAACAAAGTTGTAAGCATTCATAAACAACTTTCATCTACTATGCACTGTTTTGTATTTTACATTTACATTAACATTTTTGGCATTTAGCAGACGCCTTATTCCAAAGCGACTTACAATTTATACATTTGACTAAGCAAGTGAATCATCAATCACCAGTCGTAGCAGGAAGAGTAATCTAGCTCAGGCCAGGGGCCATTGGCAGTCTCTGTACTTGCTGTGAGGATGTATAGCAGCGCATTAGATGCCTAAAAAACATAAATAACGTGTCACAAACAGGTGGTTCACAAACTGTCAAGCTTGTGTTCGACTATATCTGGTGGCAATTGGAGAGGAGGCCATTATAGAGGCATGATTCAGAGCTGTGGGCTATGCTCAGCAGGCAGAGTGAACTAGCAGGCTCTGGAGAGAAAGGCACTTCCTGAGTGGTTGTTGAGTGTAAACAGCCAACAGGAAGTCATTACGAAAATCCCCCCCCAAAAATGTCGTGGAGACGATTAAACGGAAGATTGGGATGAAAGGAGAGGTGACCGCATTGCCTTTTTCATCTGTTTCCTGTCAATCACGTTTGAATTGTTGGCTTGATTGAACTGTTGTCGTTGATACGTGGCATTTCAAATAAGAATGTGCTAGATTTTCGACATGATTAATCTATTCAAGACGTTTTTAATTTACAGGTAGGCCGTATTGCAAACAAACACATTCACCGCCTTGACAACATTGGGAGCGTTGTAATTTGGCTTTTCAAATTCATTCTATTGTGTCAGGCAATTAGTTGGATCCCCCCAATGACTGTTAATTAGATTCTTTTATAGTATCTCTTCTCTGGTGGCCTCCCGACACGTGTTTATACTGAGGGTGACATCTGTCTTTTCAAAACAGCTTTGCAATTGGCAAACTAGTGAACATCTCATTTTATCAGGCAGCTGTTTTAATTCAGTTTATCTTGTACACTGTACATGTTGTTTTCTGTCACACAGATGTCCTTAGGATGTGTTCATTGTAAAGTAATTATGCTTGGGGATTGTTAAAGTTGCTTTGTGTTTTTGATGTGCTGTATAAAGCATCAGGCCTACATGTAATTGCTTACTAGGTGTTGGCCTGTGGTGGCTGAAGCTTAGTAATGAAGCCTTTCATACTGTATGAAGTTCCAATTAATCTACCCCCAGCTCAGGTTGTATAATGTGGTTTTAAATTAGTTCGTGTTCATGTGTTTATTTCTCTTCTTGTGTGCATTCCTTCCTGTTCGAATAACAGTAGGCTGTAGGTTGCACTGGAAGTGAAAAGCAAATATGGCCATAAATGTAGACTTAGTTCTCACCAGGCAGTATTATGTCCCTCATTCTATTTATGTATGTCCTTTCCTTATTTGCAATATGCAAATGAGAAGGCAAGAACATCAGGCATAAAATGAAGTGCACACATATTTAACAAAAGTGCCTGCCATATGAACGCAAGGAGCAGAAATATTGCTTTTTAATAAATAGTCTACACAACTAAAATGACAACAGGCAGCTGCCGCTTGATAAATAGAAACATTCCGAACACAAAAGATACGCTGAGCCTACCATAGTCATTGCAAATAGACTGTTTTGCATGTCCTTTTAACATAACAACACTTAACATAACAGACTAAAAGATGAAGCCTCTTCCTTGAAGTTCAGTCCCAGGAACATGAGCATATTTACCCTTTCAAGTGTGAGGCAAGACCTCTGAAGCTGTGCTCGTTGCGCATGTTTATTTTTTATTTAACCTTATTGAACCAGGAAAAGTCTCAAACAGATTTTTAAATATCATTTACAAGAGCGTCCTGGCCAAGATTCCAGGGTTGCATATATCAATATCTATATCTCAATATATCTATAATGAATAGGAGTGGTCCCAGGACCAATCCCTGGGGCACGCCCTTGGATACACTAACGGAGTTAGAAGAAATACCTTCTGCCTGCACGCCCTCTCTTCCTGATAGATCATTTGAACCAGCAGACAGTTTGTTCTGACAGTTCTTTCAGTTGTTCCCTCACAAGGGATTCCAGAACCTTGACCTGGACAGACGATTTGGACATGGATCTCTATACTTCACACTGTCAGGTCACCACCCCCTTTCAACAGGGGAAGAACAAAGGCTGACATCCATATCAGAGGAATTTCATTTGTGTCTAGGGAGTGATTAAAAAGATATGTCAGAGGTCAGGTGATGCAATAGAATCATCTGCTAGCTTTAGAAAGTAGGCTCCAAGTTATTAGGACTTGCCAATGTTATGGTGTCTAAATGTTTGAGGGCTTTATGTGCATGTCTGAGACTAACCAGATTAAAACTTAAAGGATTTGATTTATCGTATGACAGTCAGAACAAAATAGTAGGGGAATTGAGTAATGTTAATCATGAGTAATGTTGACAGTGGCAGACACGGTCAATGAGGTCAATAACATTTCGGCCTAATCCGAGATTTCATGAGAGTCTTTAAGAATGCATGGCGGAAGCTCTAGGCCATTTTTTATTTCCAGCTAAGGATTTAATTGCCTGTCTAAATGTCATGGGATTGTTTAAATTGTTTGAAATGGAATGTTCAGACACACAGACGACAGTGTCAGCGCATGCGCAACACATGGCGGCATTCGATTCCGATGTATCGAACAAGTTGTTACAGGTTCTGAACGGGAACCGGTTCTCGATTCCCATCCCTGAGGGCCAATCGCATTTCACCCCTTGGCCCTGGCCTCCATTTTAGCCCTACCCCTCCGTTTTGCACGTTCACGGTTATGCTTTGATAGGCTTTGATTGATATGATGCCCGAAATTTAACTAAAGTTCAGCCACAAAGTTGTTGCACTGTTGTCCGATACCAGTGCAGACTGGCAGGGTAGGAGCACGGGTTGCTAGCCTACAGAACACCCCTATTCTATCATGAACTGGTCTTATAATGACGCATTGTTCTTTTTTATTTGATGACTTGTTTGATCGATTGATAGCGTGAAACGTGAAAATTGTGAACGAATCGCGAGCGTTGACGCTTTTCTATGATACTACTGATGATGACGTATCAGGGTCTTGAAGGGTTGTCCCATTTCATAGGGGAAGATTTTCAACCACTACCCCTTGTGACTCTGTTCCGAGGGGCAAGCCGAAAAGCGAGTGGCTCTCTGAAACGAGGGGTAGGGGGTAAAAAAGGGAAATGGGTTAAATGAGAGTCATCTATTACAGTATTTAGTCCAGGGCTTGGCCCCTAGTTTCATTGCACTAGCCTGAATCAAGACTCTTTGTATCCAGACTCTAAATCAGACTTCAGTATTTGTACAGTATTGTGTCCAAAAGAGTTATACTGTAGGCTGTCTTATAAATGTGTTGTGTAGCTTTCATGTAGTTCGTTCTCCTAATGGAAAGGTTTACTCATCATTTTCAGTTTGTTTGATTATGGCTGGACTTAGCTACGTAGCTACAGCTGCTGATGCAGCCTTATCTGTTGAACTCCTTGTCAAGCTTCTCAACCCTCATCCCCTGCCTCCATAACTCCTCTACACAGCCTTCCAGACCAGAGCCGAGCCCCGGCCACACTGGCTGTAGGATCTCAGAACTGAACTCTTGTCTGATTCCCACCAGCTGCTTCTTCGTGTTCACTTCCTCATTGCATGCTTTGGATTCTAAGACCTTCGCAATTTCAGTTGACATTCCTGCCAAATCTGTTGCTGCTGCTGCTGCTGTTCCTCCTGGGCTGATGTGAGGAAGATGAAGTTAGGCTCCAACACACTGTTGCACTTGTAGTATCGCCTCTCTCTGGGTTATTTCGGCCTGTTATTTCTATTTTCTTCCTCCATTTGCTCCCCAGCCCCATGTGCATGTCACCAAGGTCACTGTGTCTGTTTACACACTACCTGTTTTCGTTGACTTTAAGGTTGAGTATCGTGATTGTTATGTTCCGCAATTCTGTATCGATACTCTGACTGATTTAATTAATGTTTGTAGTTATTTATGTATGTATTGAATCGCAGCCTATGTATTGTGATAATATTGTATTGTGAGATCCCATGCAATTCCCAGCAGCCCTAGTGCTTCCTGTAGGTTGACAAACATCTGTTGTGTTACCCCAGTAGTCTATAAGCAGGGTTGCTCCCCTTAAAGATCCATATTCTTTAAAAAGAAAAAAACTAAATTTTCAGTGCTATACTGTGCTATACATTTCTGTACTGAATATACATATACTCTGCTATACGTCTCTGATGACCCTACTAACACAGAAACAGTGAAATGCCTAGATTAAAGATAAGATGCTAGAATGCTATAGATTAAAATCTAAGTGGTATTTTCAACAACCAAAAAACTTCAATTGCATGTTTTGTGGGACCTCAGAGACCTACATTAACTTAAGAGCATAATAGGTCTCCTTTAATGGATTTGAAAGGCTTTGATTTTGGGAATAATCAGTAAGTAATTACAGAGTAGACTATCACTACATGAGACATGAGAACAGGCCAGTCATACTGTAGCGACACTGCTACTGAAAGTTAGCCCTTGGTGCAGTGGTGATGTTTTAGGAGGGGGGGGGGGGCTGAACCATTACTGCTGTCTACATCTACCCTGTCCCTATAAGGGTCTTTCAGAGCAGCGATTCATTTCAATTCAAGTTTCCTGTCATGAAATGCAGGAAGTGAAAAGCATCCTGCTGCTGAGTCAATGGCTTTTTTTTCTCTTTCTAACAGCAATTTAGGAAGGAAAACGATAGCAGAATTAGATTCACACACACACCCCGTTTCACAAGCCGTAGAGAGAAGGTAACTTTGTGCCATTCTCAGAAATGTCACAATAAAGGAGAAGTTTCAGTTCCACAACACTAGTTATCGTATCATAACAGGGAAACAGATGTGTACAGTTGCTTTGGGGATTTTCTTAATTATGGTGAACATACTTCAGTCATCCACTGTAGACAAGTCTTCCTTGGTCTACCAGCCAGTTTGCGATCGCTAAGCTCACCTGTGTTTTTCTTTTTTCTTATTTTCAGTCGTGTTCCAAACTGCTGGTTTTGGCCATCAGGATCTGTCTGTGTTTCTGATGGTCCAACTCAGACTCCTCAGTCTAATAATGGCTTCTTTGACTTTCCTTCACCCCTATTTGGTCCTCATGTTGACAGACACCCACAGCAGACTCCAAAAGCAACGCCTAGAATCAATATTAGACTCTAACAGCTCTCTTATGCCCGCACAGATGATGTGATGAAATACACCTGACTTACAATTTTCGGGGAAACACCCGTCAAGCCAATTTTCCCTATTTTGCCCCAAAAGAGCAGGAATGTAGCCTATAAGAAGTGTTATCATTTGTAAATGGTGTAACCAATACGTACAGTCACAGATACTCTCAAATGAAAGCTGAGAATCTGTACTTTATTACAAACCTTTATAGTATAGAACCAAAATAAAATAAAATAAAATGCTTCACTGTCCCATTACTTACACAGGGCAATGTATACTGTGTCCTATCTCCATTCCCCCCTAGTCGTCACGGGCCGGCTCTGAAAAGCCTTTTGTTGTCACATGGCAAAGCCTTTTGTGGGTGTCAGAATGGCTTCTGTTGTCAGTAAAGGTGCTCTGTTAGACCACCCATGTCACACAAACAGGCTGGCAACAATCATCTCTTCAAAGGAAAGAAAGAAAGAATAGAAACAATTGAATGCATGATGAAACTTTGATATTGCCCTTTTGTGGATGTCATAAGAATGATTCGTGGTGTGCTATGTTACAGCTGTTGGTGAATGTATTTGTATGTGTGCTGTGCCCTATTAGATTAAACTGTTCAATCTTTTGATGTTCATGTTATGGGCACATTCGCAACCAAATGATGGCTTCTGAGGTTTGGATTGTTTAATACATTTTTACAAAACATGTGTGTGTGTGTGTGTGTGTGTGTGTGTGTGTGTGTGTGTGTGCATTCGTGCGGCGAAATGAAATCCAATGTCATTGAACTGGATTCTACAGGGTAGATAGGACAGTGGATTCTCTATAGGATAGATAGATAGATAGATAGATAGATAGATAGATAGATAGATAGATACTAGATAGATAGAGAGATAGATAGATAGATAGATAGGACAGTGGATTCTCTATAGGATAGATAGAGAGATAGATAGAGAGAGAGATAGATAGATAGATAGGACAGTGGATTCTCTCTAGGATTGATAGGACAGTGGATTCTCTATAGGATAGATAGATAGATAGATAGGACAGTGGATTCTCTATAGGATAGATAGATAGATAGATTGATAGGACAGTGGATTCTCTACAAGATAGATAGATAGATAGATAGATAGGACAGTGGATTCCTCTCAGAGGCAGACTAACGCCCGAGGGTATTCCCTGTCCCCAGACAGACATTTGTGACCACAGCCTGAATACAGAATAATCAGTGCAGTTAGGAATGCATCAATACTACTTTTCCGTTGCTGTGATAGGAATTTTGAATGCTAAACTGATTCTGATACTGAGTACCGATCCAAAAAAAGACTTTTTTTGTTGTTTTTTTTTATAGTGAAATGCTACTGCCACGCGTCAAAACACACAATTTGGTAGCCTGGGGTGGTCCAGTGGTCTAGCATCGCGGTCTACAGCGCACACATATGGCCATGTCGGCATGGGTTCGAATCTGGCCCATGCCCTGCTGACATGTCCTCTCTCTCCCCCTTCTTCTCCTTACTTTCCTGTCTGTCTTCACTAGATCTGTCCAATAAAATGAAAAATATGAGTGGGACCCCCCCAAAAATAACTTAAAAAGACCCCCACACAATTTGTTTTATTAGTGTTGTTGGCTCAAGTGTGGAGTAATTCCTGACGACAGACAGGGTTGCCAGATGGGGCGGGTTCCCGCCGAATGGGCTACTTTTGATCACACTGGGCCGGGAAAAAAAGCATTTGGGCAGGTTTTTTGGATTTTACAAATATCATTGGCAACAGAAATACAGTTTAGGGGCAGGAGATGGGCACCTGCCCAATAGGAATTAGCGTTTTTCTGACAATATATAGGTTTTGGGTTGGTGTTTTTTTTTCTTTTTTTTTTAAAGTAATTTCTTCGGATTTTTTTATTTTATTGACAGATATAGTAGAGATTTAGACAGGAAGGATGGGTGAGAGAGAGAGGAGGGATGACATGCAGGATATGTCCCCGGCCGGAAGCCCCCCCCCAGGGTTGGTGGTTTTTGGTGGATTTAGCGGTTTTTAGACTGTGGTTAGGCTGGAAATTGTCAATCCCATATGGCAACCCTGACTACAGACATGGTTGTTATTGTTGTCACCGCTCTTGTGCGATGCTGCCTGAGTTTGGCAGGTTTGTAGGACAGTTTTGCGTCATGGCGTCAGATCAGTTAATACCTCTCTGTCCAGGCAGAGCCACACAGACTTTGGACTCACACAGCTCGATCTGCTGGGGAACTGTTTGTTCAGAATAACGTTTGTGTACTTACTCACTCCCACTGTCTCATCGTGCTGTCTCACAGTCACACACACACTAACACACACACACACACACACACACACACACACACACACACCCGTGCACACACACACTCGCAAACACTCACACAGACACACACAAACACCCGCACACACACACACACTCGCAAACACTCACACACACACACACAATGCTATGTATACTGTATAGTAAGTAGGCTTGGGACTTGATGGTTCTGGAGCCTAACGGCCCATAGGGGGCAGGAGCCTATCTCCTGTTTCCGTAGCGTGAGGCGGTGGCTTGGTGTACAAGTACCACCCCCCTGGACATGACGCTGGTATGTCTCAGGGTCTTACCCCCCCCCAATCCAACCCTTAATGCTGAGTGCCAAGCAGGGACCATTTTTATAGTCTTTGGTACGACTCGCCGGGGATCGAACTCACGACCTTCCAATCTCAGGGCGGACACTCTAACCACAAGGCCACTGAGCTGAGTCAATGTCTACTGTCTAGTGCCCACTCTAACCTGCGTGCCTCTCCTCCTCCTCCTCTTCCTCCTCCTCCAGACCTGATCCAGTGCACCAATGAGATGAACGTGAACATCCCCCAGCTGGCCGACACGCTGTTTGAGAGGACGGCCAACACCAGCTGGGTGGTGGTCTTCAAGTCCCTCAACTCCACACACCACACTATGGTCTACGGGAATGAGGTGGGTACACACACACACACACACACACACACACACACACACACACACACATACACACACACACACACCACACTATGGTCTACGGGAATGAGGTGAGCACACACACACACACACACACACACACACACACACCACACTATGGTCTACGGGAATGAGGTGGACACACACACACACACACACACACACACCACACACCACACTATGGTCTACGGGAATGAGGTGGACACACACACACACACACACACACCACACTATGGTCTACGGGAATGAGGTGGGTACACACACACACACACACACACACACACACACACACACCACACTATGGTCTACGGGAATGAGGTGGGTACACACACACACACACACACACACACACACCACACTATGGTCTACGGGAATGAGGTGGGTACACACACACACACACACACACACACACACACCACACTATGGTCTACGGGAATGAGGTGGGTACACACACACACACACACACACACACACACACACCACACTATGGTCTACGGGAATGAGGTGGGTACACACACACACACACACACACACACACCACACTATGGTCTACGGGAATGAGGTGGGTACACACACACACACACACACACACACACACACACACACCACACTATGGTCTACGGGAATGAGGTGGGTACACATACACACACACACACACACCACACTATGGTCTACGGGAATGAGGTGAGCACACACACACACACACAGAGAGACACACACACACACACACACACAGGGGGTGGCTGTGGCGCAGGAGGTAGAGCCGGCGTCTAATGATCACAAGATCGGCAGATCGGTTGTTCAAACCCCGGTTGGCCACATGTCGAGGTGTCCTTGGACAAGACACTGAATCCCAAATTGCTCCCAATGAGCAGGCCGGCGCCTTGCATGGTAGCTTGCCGCCATTGGTGTGTGAATGTGTGTGTAAATGGGTGAATGAGAGGCCGTTGTAAAGCACTTTGGAATAAGTCAGTCCATTTACACATGTCGCAAACAAAGATTGTTGGAAAGAGAGTACTGGATCCTAAGTTGCTCTGTCTTTAATGTGTGCTAATGTTTGGATATACTGTAAGTATCAGTCTTCAGCCACTAAAGGGTGTTAAAAATGTGAGTCATTATCGGCCTCTGGAAAGAGCACTTGTGCTATAAGGTTGCCATTCATTAATTAGTAAAGTAATTAGTCCTCCTTGTGCGAAAACACAATCAATCTAAAAGATTAATAATTAATTCATTATTAGTATTAATAATTAAACTAAATGTCCTTTTAAGTCTACAGTGGGTGTGCTCATACATTGAGTGTTATTTTTATGTGTTGCAGAGATTTATACAGTACTTGGCTTCGAGGAACACGCTTTTCAACCTCAGTAATTTTTTGGACAAAAGTGGCTTACAAGGTAAGTGCCATGTCCCTGTCTGTCCCAGAGGCAGCAGGTGCAGTGTGCTGGGCTGTGTTAGTATGACACGACGACATGCTTCAGTATCGGACGACGGAAAGTAGTAGAATATTCTCTCAGTGGCAGAGGAGCTGTCAGACCACTCGTCTCTCAGGCTGTGGTTCCAGAGCTGTACAGGGTCCTCGACCTGGGGATGGTACTAGGCCTGGGGCTGATTCCAGAGCTGTAGAAGGTCCCAGGCCTGGGGATGGTACTAGGCTATGCTGGAGGCCCCTGTCACTCAAGAAAACAAATATGGGACAGACTGTATTCCAATCACAGCTAGTGTTGAAATGGGGAAAAAGAAAATGGAAATATTAGGCCTTGAAATCCCATTGTTTAAATCCAGTGAATGTGAAGTGAAAAATGTAATCAGGATACTACAAACCTCCAGAGAGAGATGTTATCTTATGTGTTGTGTATCACGATGAAGATGTACCTTATGCTCAAAGACAACATCCCCTCTCTCTCTCTCTCTCTCTCTCTCTCTCTCTCTCTCTCTCTCTCTCTCTCTCTCTCTCTCTCTCTCTCTCTCTCTCTCTCTCTCTCTCTCTCTCTCTCTGTCTCTCTCTGTCTCTCTCTCAGGCTACGACATGTCCACTTTCATTAGGAGGTATAGCCGTTACCTGAACGAGAAGGCTGTGTCGTACCGACAAGTAGCGTTTGACTTTACAAAAGTAAAAAGAGGGTAAGGAAACATTTTCAGGCTGCCATATGTGCCAGAGTCTGGTGAGAATGTCCCCACGGTCATTTTTCACTTGTTTACAAATTATGAAAGTGCAGATTGTTTATAGCTTTCCAATGATGTGTCATAGCCTACATTGAAATCTGAAAATGTTAAGTTGAAGAAGATATGCTTATTTGAATGTTGGTACACCTCAAACACCTCATACCAGAGAAAATCGCTCTGAATCAAAACACACGCGTTTGCTACCATCTCGTTGGTAGCTAGCTAGCAGCTAAGAAAGAACATCGCTATGAACATCTAACTGCATGTTTAGCACATCACAACATGCTGATAGAACAACAACATGCTGAAAACACATAACTACACATAATTAGATGATCACAGAGTCCTTGCTTTTGAACACGTCCTAAAACTTAAGTTTTATGTTTACAAGCCATGTATCACTGACCCAGTAGCCTACAGCAGACGATACAGTGAATCCAAGTTATCACAGACAGGTCCCCACCCCCCCCTGTGCTTGCTCTCTCAAGACTCAAGGGACCTTGGTACATATATTTTTTATATCCTTTAAATAATTAATTATATAAAGTAATTAATTATTGAAGAATATAACTAAAAGAACCCAAAATATAAGATTGTCTTACTCCATTGTTTGTAAACAAACACTGTTAAAAACATGATTTTGATCGTGGGTCGGCTGTGGCGCAGGAGGTAGAGCCGCCATCTAATGATCGCAAGGTCAGCAGATCAGCGGTTCGAGCCCCGGCTGCCCACATGTCGAAGTGTCGTTGAGCAAGACACTGAACCCCAAATTGCTCCCAGTGAGCGGGCCAGCGCCTTGCATTGGTGTGTGAATGTGTGTGTGAATGGGTGAATGAGAGGCTGTTGCAAAGCGCTTTGAATAAAGACGCTATATAAGTGCAGTCTGTTTACCATATTTCCATCTATGAGTGTGAGATTGGTTCCACATCTTCAGCCCTCTCCCTCAGCTGTTTACGCCAACAAGTGTCGGGGAGATTTGTTGTTTGAATCCCAGATTGCCTTAAGATGTGTGTGTGTGGAATTTTAACACATTTAATAGTAAAAATACCACCGCTCATCCGTGATCAGACTTTGCTGAGGTGCTGGAACTGAAGAGTATCAGTAGAGTGCAAAATAACAGCATCCACACACTCAAACACTGTGAAAAAGACGTTGTTTTATTGCAAGCTTTCGGTCATAGACCTTCTTCTTGCATGTTTTATCAAGGGAATTGAAAAAGGATTATTGGCAAAGGTGCTGGACATGTCTCACATCAGGAGTAGGCCCTGAATGATTTCACAGTCCACTTCCCTATAGGTCTATGGGCCATTAGGCTCGAGAACCATCGGTTCTCAAGGCTACTTCCTTCCTTCCTTCCTTACTTCCTTACTTACTTCCTTCCTTCCTTCCCTGCAGGTCTGATGGGGTGATGAGGACCATGAACACAGAGAAGCTGCTGAAGACCCTGCCCATCATCCAGAACCAGATGGATGCACTACTTGATTTCAATGTGAGTTGTGTCGGTGTAAAACACCTAGGACCTGAATGATGGCCTCTAGCCCTGGAACAGACAGTACTGGCAATCAGCCTGGAATTGTTAGCCTTGTTGATTTAGTTCACTAGATCTTTCTGTGTGAGTTTCCTTAGAGTGCAATAACACTGTGCAAAAAAACCTTGTTTATTGCAAGCTTTCGGTCATAGACCTTCTTCAGGCAAGTGTGAGTTTCCTAAAAGCTTTGTTGCCCTAAGATCTTCTTAAGTCTACTGTGGGGGGGAATGGATGTAAAGATGATCTTCGTTACTGCAAAGTATTGGAGGAATTCCCCCCTGTCCTGTTGATTAGAAGCTGGTCTGTCTGTGTGCCAGTTCAACTTCTGACCAATGAGGATTCACGATGGATGACCTTGTTGACCTCTTGGTTTGCTCCCCACCTCCGTCTCCAGGTCAACGCCAACGAACTTACGAACGGCGTGATCAACGCGGCCTTCATGCTCCTGTTCAAAGACGCCATTCGACTGTTTGCTGCCTACAACGAAGGCATTATTAACCTGCTGGGTAAGTCCCCCCCCCCCCCTCCATTGACCTCATCACCATATCACCCATCACCATCGAGCTGCACTGACGCAGAGACACCTTTGCACCTTGTCTCTGGCCTCGGATGTTTGTCACTGCTCACTATCAACCTGTTCCACGCCTCCCAGCCCAAACTTTAGGAGGGGCTATAAAGGTTATTATTGAGCTGTGCTACAATTCTGTTTCATTGGAGCTCCAGTTCTGCTGTGTGATGTAAGGTCTAACGTTGGGGTCAACTTCAATTTTGCACTCGGGCAATTCCATTTGAACCCAGAAACCATTGTGTGTGTGTGTGTTCAAGTTTCAAACTCATTGTTTGGATTTCAAATGTAGCCTGTTATGTCCTGGAGGGAAGTGAAGGAATGTGAGAGGAGAGAACAGTGAGACAGCGAGAGGTTTGCAGACTAGTGAGACAGACTTTGGGTCTGTTCACCTGTCAATACTCTACAGACACAGTTCTGGAACCTTCCTTCAAAGAAGTGATACCAATTATGATACCATTAATTATTAATTAAGCTGATTGAAAACATCGTCAAATTAGTTGCAAAGCAATTAGATAAATTGTAGTCGTTTTTTTATTTATTTATTTTATTAGTTTTCATAACACAAATACATACCAAATAAAGCTAAACAAAACAAAGCGTACAAAAAAGCTAAAAGGTCATAATATAATAATATATATATGCCATTTAGCTGACGCTTTTATCCAAAGCGACTTACATTGCAGTGAGTGCATACCTTTAAGTATATATGGTCCCAGCGGGAATCGAACCCACAACCTAAGCGTTGTTAGTGCCATGCTCTACCAACTGAGCCACAGACGACCACAGGTAACAGGTCATACAGGTACGATGGTACATATAGAGAAGACACATTGTAGAGTATACAGGGTCAGTTTCCCAAGTTATGTTGACCGTATGATGAATCAAACCTATTCACCCCTGTCCAAATAAGCATGATATCACGCCCACTTCTGGAGATAGATTTCCACCTTATGTAATAACCTGAAGGATAGACTTTCTAGTGCTGCTAATTTACCCAACTGGATGTACGGTAGAAGGATAGTAATAAAATAAAGCTGGAGTAGCGCTGAACAACTGGTTTTGGAGGCCAAGTTGGGCTCATGTAAGTGTTTTCTAGTGCTGCTAATTTACGCAACTGGATGTACCAAACTGTAGTCGTTTTAATTGTGTGTATTGATTGTGTAATCATGAACATGTTGATAATCTCCCCCCCCCCCCTCCAGTTTCAATACCTGATTTTCCATGTTGTCCTGTTACATTTCAGAGAAGTACTTTGACATGAAGAAAGCTCAATGCAAAGAGGCCCTCGACATCTACAAGAAATTCCTCACTAGAATGACAAGAATCTCAGAGTTCCTCAAAGTAGCAGAGGTAAGATTCCACCTCGTTTAAACAAACTTCATGATACCATATAAATGCCTACATTAGCAATATACGGTACCAGTCAAAAGTTTCGACACACTTCCCCATTCAATTGAATGGGGAAGTGTGTCCAAACTTATCACTGGTACTATAATGTTTGGGGTAGTGGGGTAGTGTTTGGGGTAGTGATGGCCTAGTGGATAGTGAGGTGGACTGGTGATGGTCCTGAGTTCAAGTCCCATCTGGGAACACCACCACCACCACTTGAGTAAGACCTGGGAACACCACCACTAGTGTGTCCTTGAGTAAGACCTGGGAACACCACCACTAGTGTGTCCTTGAGTAAGACCTGGGAACACCACCACTAGTGTGTCCTTGAGTAAGACCTGGGAACACCACCACTACACTAGTGTGTCCTTGAGTAAGACCTGGGAACACCACCACTAGTGTGTCCTTGTGGAAGACCTGGGAACACCACCACTAGTGTGTCCTTGAGTAAGACCTGGGAACACCACCACTAGTGTGTCCTTGAGTAAGACCTGGGAACACCACCACTAGTGTGTCCTTGAGTAAGACCTGGGAACACCACCACTAGTGTGTCCTTGAGTAAGACCTGGGAACACCACCACTAGTGTGCCCTTGAGTAAGACCTGGGAACACCACCACTAGTGTGTCCTTGAGTAAGACCTGGGAACACCACCACTAGTGTGTCCTTGAGTAAGACCTGGGAACACCACCACTAGTGTGCCCTTGAGCAAGGCACTCCAGGGAGTTACTCCAGGGAGACTGTCCCTGTACAGGAGACTGTCCCTGTGATCTGTAATTGTAAGTCACTTTGGATAAAAGCGTCTGTTAAATGTTAAACACATTTGACCTTCTGTCCTCTCTCTCCCTTTGCAGCAAGTGGGCATCGATCGAGGGGACATTCCAGACCTCTCTCAGGTAAGACCTGCAGCTATCTGGTTTCCTCATGTTAGCCTGAAGGGCAGGAGCTCTGAGACTGAACCCTGCCCCCCCCCCCCCTTGCTTCCAGCCCCCTCCACTGTGCGCTGGCTTCCCCTGCCGCTCTGCCCCCCCCCCTGCAGTCTCAGATCCTCATAAATAGCCACACAGCCCTGTCTTCCTCCTCTGTCTTTCTCTGCACAGCACTAACACAACACACTGCATGCTGGGAACACAGTGCATGTGACCTCTCCCTCTCTCACTCACTCTCCCTCCCCCTGACCTTGCACGACATACAGCACATAAAGGTGTTAGCTTTAGGTTACAGGGATATACAGGATCTGGTAGGCTGGAGGCAGGGTGGAGGAGCTGGAGGAAAAAGACGCTTAGCAGAAAGACTCGTACCTTGATAATCATTAATAACACTGTATGTTAATTAGTCTGTCGCCTTTCCAGAAGGGCAGCATGTTGTTAGGTTGATTAGCAATAACAGGGATATTATGATTCTACACTTATTACGACAGCCAGTGCTTGTTGTTCACATGGTGCAATGCAATGCAATTCAATTTCCAACAACTTTATTAGTCCCACTAGGGGCAATTAGTTTAGAGCAGCATGTTCACAGAAAAAAACGCAAAACATAAAAAACGTCTCACCACATACAAACAACAAGTGCACTAGGAGCTAGGAAGATCATTGTGTATCGTGGGTACCTTGAAATACCATACAAAAACGATTTACAAGTTTTTTTTCTATGTAATTCATTTTGCTTTAGATTTGATTAGGGGCTCAGTTGCCATTGAGGTACTAGGCCTATTAGTTTCTTTTCTATTAGTTTCTTTTTCCGCCAAATCGTCTCTTATCGCTCTGTGACAATTACCACCTTTATATTCTGTATCTTTCCATTTTCAGTTTACAGTTTGTGTAAGTATCTGTCTCTCCCAATCTTTCTGTGTTTGAGAGTAGCTTGCTTCACTTCTGTGTGTACACTTACTTGCAATAACTGGGCATGCACAGTGTTGATGTTTTTGGCTTCTTAAAACTGTTACATCATGTGATTTATTCATGTTGTCCTTTGAACTTACTGTTTGTTTCCCGTCGCTAGGCCCCCAGTAGCCTCTTGGATGCCTTGGAGCAGCACTTGGCTTCTTTAGAAGGGAAGAAGGTGAAAGATTCCACAGCAGCCAGCAGGTACAGTGAATCTGACTTCCTGTTAAACCCCTTTCATCCCCTACGACCCAGTCAGACAAAGCTGCTCGCTCACTCAGCAAGTTTAGCAAGTGGGTGTAAGTTTGAGATGAAGTCTGTTTGGGGTGGGAGGCAATTCCAACAATGTGCGTTTTTTTAAACTGCATTCCAAACCCAATGCCTTCCCTCTCACCTAGTGTTTTGTCAATCATTTCCTGTGGAAAATGGTGACTAACGTACTCCTGTTTAAATCATGTATCGTTGATTAAGTGTCTCAGACTTATGTTATCCCCCCCCCCTTCCCTTTTGTGCTTTTGAACATCAGTCCCTGGTACTCTCTGCTGGACTGAGACAGTTCAGACACTGAAGGAGAAGGCTTGGGATGCAACGTCTGTCTGTGTGCATCTGTTCCCCTGCTGCTGCAAGCTCCAAAAGTATTCAGATTAAAAAAGAAAAAGCAAAAAAAGGAAGATTCTGCAGTTGTGACTGTTTTTTTTTGTGCACAAACCTACTCCTGGTTCCTGACAGACAGACAGACAGACAGACAGACATGTCCATGTCGTCTGAAATAGAAATCCTTTCCTCCTCTGCCAAGCTTCTGTCATTGTTGTTGCAGCTGGGTAGACTATCAAAGTCCAGTTGTGAATAACCGTATATTATGCACCACGCACTCTCTGTCACTGAGTTTGTAAAACTGCTTATGCCAGCGCAGCACTTTTGACAAAAGGCTGTAAACACTGTTCCCCTACCCCGCGCCCCCCCCTCCCTCCCTACCCTCTTTTCCAGCTGACCCCTGTCTCTCTCTCTTCCTTTTTTTTCGACCCATCCAGGGCTAGCACTCTCTCCAACGCCGTCTCTTCTCTGGCCAACACTGGCATATCTTTCACCAAGGTTGACGAGAGGGAAAAGCAGGCCGCTCTGGAGGAAGAGCAGGCCCGCCTAAAAGCGCTGAAGGTACATTTTCCTTTCGCACTCCCCCCTACTTTCCTCTCCTCTTATTGGCCTAGAGGGTCCACCTGCGCCTGCGCAGCCCCTTGGCAGCAACGTGTGTAACACGTTTGTTATAGTGAACGTCCCTCAAATGGCTGTGTGATGCTTCCAGGGAAAGAATATGGAAAGTTGCTTTAGAAAAGTCAATATTTTTTAGAAGTCTCTTCTTGTTGTTTACCTTCTTGTGTAGGTTTTGTGTCAGTAAACCCACACTCTGTTCACTTGTTACCGTCCACTGACCCTCTACTTCAGTTAAGACTAGAAAAAAAAAGTATATCTTTACACTCGTACACATTTCAGGACCCTCCTTTCATGACTTTTCCTAGATATGTGTGTTCTACCACCCAGTATCCTTACATTTTCAAAATCACATCAGGATAAGCTAGTATAAAGCTATTTTGCAGTGTTTCTGTGTAGGAGGCAGGATAATTTACAAGGCGGCCAACTAGTGGTCTTTGTGTGTAAGTAGCAGCTTCCCATTGTAAAGACTATGGTCATTTGACCCCCCGAGGCGGCTCTTATAGTAGGTACAATAGGCACGGCTGTTCTAGTGTTAAGCAAGCTTGAACGGTCCTGGAAGAGTAGCTAATGACGGCTAACAAGGATAAACTATCTTTTAAAAGTATGTTTTTATAATAATATGCGGCTAGCGTCGTTTGCAGAAGTGGTTTAACATGAACTATATTTGTAATGAGCGACCTTGTCCGTGGGTCTTGAGTAGCGCTGAGTAACTGGTTTTTGGATGCCACGTTGGGCTCATGTGCTGTAGCTAGGCTGTGTGTTCCGTCTTGTTGAATTTGGGCCCGTTCCCGCTAGGAGCAGCGTCTGAAGGAACTCCAGCTCTCTGAACCCACGGCCGCGTCGCCGGGGGCAACCGTGGGAGGGCCCGCCATCGACCTCTTCTCCACACCCAGCTCCACGAAAAGGTGAGGGCGCCGGTTTTAATAATAATAATAATAATAATAATGATTAATTGTATTTATCTAGTGCTTTTCCGGGGCTCAAAGACACTGACAATTATGGGGAAAACAGAAAACACAGAAACAACAAGCAACAGATAACATGAGCACATTGAACACAGAGTTAACGAACGGGCACAGGGAACAATTAACACAGCAATGTCCAGGGGGGGAGGGGGGTGGCAGGGTTAGGGGAGATGGTTAGGGGTAGGGAAGGTTGTATGCGTGGGAGAACAGGTAGGTTTTGAGGTGGGATTTAAAAGTGGAGAGAGAGGGTGAGTCTCTGAGTGGTTGAGGGAGAGAGAGTTCCAGAGGCGGGGTGCAGCTCGTGAAAAAGCACGGCCTCCGAAAGCCTTTGAGTTTCGAGGGTGGGACAGTGAGGGGAACAGTGAGTTTTCTCTTACGTTACCCAGACACCACTGCACTCACAGCCCTTTTCTCTCCAGAAATGTCTTTACCCACATACTTGTGCCACCACTGAAAATATACTTTACATTAACAGTACCTTGAAGTTCAGTTGCTTAATTGTTTCTTTTGGCTCTGTACTACAGTTTGGGTTTTTCAGCCTTTTGAAATAAGCCCTTGGACAGTTTTTATACGTAGTCCTAGGGGCACCAGAAGTAATGGGATGATTTGCTTGACAGGTGTTTCTGGTGTGTTTTCCGTTGCATCATTTGTGCTGCCATAAGAAAGCAACGTCAATGTCTAGTATTGATTCTAGGCTTTGCGTTTGCCTTTGGAGTCTATCCTATTGATGTCTGTCAACATGCTCTTTGTGTTGGTTGACATGAGGACCAAAAGTCTTATAAGCCTTGAATAACCTCAGTCAACCCTGTCATTCATGGTTCATAGTCATACACTTTTGATTTCATTTCATCTTAAACCATTTTTTGGGGGGTAAATGTCCAAAACACACAGAGCACTCTTACCAGTTTGTATGTAAAAAAAAACATTATTTCTTCCAGAGCTAATTTCTTTTAAAATACCTGAGTGAGACAAACAAAGCCGATACATGCCGACACCGACGACAATCTAAGTTGACTTCATTAGGACGTCATTTGAGGCGATGACGATCCACCAATCAGCACCAAGCATTTAGGAGGAAGTGTCTTAGATTAGATTAGATTAGATTCAACTTCTGTCATCGCAGAGTACAAGTGCTATACAACGACATGCAGTTTAGCATCCAACCACAAGTGCAAATAGTGATATAAGGGCATGATAGAAATAGAACAAGAGGTAGTGATACGTAACTGTAATATACACTATGTGCAGAGGTAGTATTGTAAACATCAGAGAGAGATTAGAGCTCGGGGGTTGAACTGAGTAAGTAAGTAAGTTACTAATGTTGATTTATATAGCACCATTTTACAAGGACAAACAGCCGCCCAAAGTGCTTAACAGAAAACACTAGTAAAAGAGAAAACAACAGATAAAAATACACTAAAAACAAGGTGCAATACAAATACAAGTGCAGAAATCAAATTGAAAGAATTGCAGTGTCAGGAGGCAGGCTCACCTCAGGTGAAAGGCCAGGGAGAAAAAAGATGTGTTTTAGCTAATTTAAAGCCTCAATGCTCTGGGCGGATCTGACGTGGAGGGGGAGACTATTCCAGAGCCTAGGGGCTGCTTTAGAGAAGGCTCTATCCCCTCTTGTTTTGAGTCTGGTCCTGGGGACCTCTGAGAACAGAATCCCCTCCCACATCCGTCTTCCATTGGACATCAGACAGCCATGCTCAATGAAAGTGTTCAAAACTAAGTTAAAGACCCACCTGTTTTCTGTTGTATATGTGTCATAGCCTGTGTATTTGTGTTGTGAAATTATGTGTGTTTTTAAATTGAAATAGTTGTTTTTAAATTGTTTTAATTATTTATTTATTTTTACCTATCATATTTGTGCTGTGAAAGTATGTGTGTTTTTAAATTGAAATAGTTGTTTTAAATTGTTGCTTATCTATTGTAAAGCACTTTGATGTAAAGTGCTATACAAATAAAGTTATTATTATTATTATTATTATTATTATTATTATTATTATTATCCACAACAGCAACCCTGAGCTCAGGGCCTCAGCCTAGAGGAGCCTGACTAGACAGCCAGCATGTGACCCTGGAGCCAAACACCCCGTCACTATTTATAACCTCCGGCCCTCTATTCTTACTCACCACGCAGCATCGGCGTTTGCCCACCTAATGAAACCAACCACAGTAGGAAAGTATTTATAGTCGTGCCACCACAGCTGCTGGTATGTCAGAGCCTGCACTAGAAAAGACCTTCGTAATGAGCACTCACTTTTATTTAGAGTCGCTTTCTTAAACTTTATTTAGAGATGCCATGTTTCCAGTTCAAGTTTCTTTATTGAATTTGCATTTTGTGAAACTGAAATACAAGAATATTTCCAATCACATCAGCGTCAATGAAATACAACATACAAATATGAAACACAATTTTGGATAAAAACAGTGATAATAATAACTTAGTAAATCTTGAGTATTTATCAACACAGTCTATGGCGGTGGTGGGTGAGGCTAAAACGTTCGTCCTGTGTTATTTGCCGTTCAGGAGACCTGTACAGAATGGGATGGGTGATGTTTTGTATCTTGCTGTTTTTGTTTTGGGGATCTGGAGTTGGGTTCTGTTTCTGGTTTGGAGATTTGATATTTGGGCTCTGGTAGGTGGCAGCCAGGTTCTGAAGGGGGAATTCAGAAGACCCAAAGCAAATGCTTGTTAATGCCATAGCTTCGATTCTGAGGTGTATTGCAAGGGTAGGTTTTGTGTAACATTGACCGTGGCTGGAACAGTGTGTCTCTACAGTGTGTCTCTGCCTCTATTTGAAGGCTCTCCTGGTCTGAACTGGATAGCTTTTCAAGGAGACTCGGCGGGTAAAGAGGGGATTGATTGCATGTGACTTTCAGAGCCCCCCCCCCCCCCCCCCCCGCGGTCTCTCACCTGAGAGTCTCAAACCAGCGTGCCACGTTAATCTCCTGTATGTGTGTGTGTGGGTGTGTGTGTGTTAGTGTGGAGGGGGGGGGGGTGAAATGTTTCAGCGGAGCCTCTGTGGGACTGTTTACAACCTATTTTCTTTTAGGTGAGGTGGTGATCTTCTGTGTGTGTGTGTGTGTGTGTGTGTGTGTGTGTGTGTGGATGTGGAGGGGGGGGGGTGTGTGTGAAATGTTTCAGCGGAGCCTCTGTGGGACTGTTTACAACCTATTTTATTTTAGGTGAGGTGGTGATGGTAGAAGTTGCCTCTTCCTACAGGTCAGAGGTCAGATTAGTCGTTCATCCTGCAGTAAGAATGTTTGGATTAGGGATCATCCTAAATACTGTATATTGGTTGGAGGAAGGCCCTATACTGGTGTGTCAAAGGCCCTGGAAGAGGTTAGGGGACAGTTGCGGTTTGGTTAGTAAAGTGGCAGTCAGCAGGCTTGCGGAAAGCTTCCACATAGAGGGCGGCTGTGGTTCAGGAGGTAGAACCGGCGTCGAATGATCGCAAGGTCGGCAGATCGGCGGTTCGAACCCAGGCTGGCCATGTGTGGAGGTGTCCTATGGCAATGGTCTCAGGATGGCTTTCCTGAACAGTTGTTTTCCCCCTCCATTCACTCAGTTTGTAGAACAAAAACAAAGATTTTAATTCCAAAACACCAGATTTTAGAAAGCGCTTTGTTTAGACCAAAACAGAGATCTTCACTGAATGTTCTTTAATGTTCTCTCATTCCTTGATCACGACAGATTTATCATGGCCGTTTAGCACGTTTTTAAAACTCCACACTTGACTTTAAGAAACTAAAGAGAGACCTTTTCTCCCTCTTCTTTCTGCTCTCCCTCTTCTCTTCTCTCCCTCTTCTCTCTTCTCTCCCTCTTCTCTCTCTCTCTCCCTCTTCTCTTCTCTCTTTCTCTCTTCTCTCCCTCTTCTCTCTCTCCCTCTTCTCTCTCTCTTCTCTCTCTCTTCTCTCTCTCTTCTCTCCCTCTTCTCTCTTCTCTTCTCTCTCTCTTCTCTCTTCTCTTCTCTCTTCTCTCTCTTCTCTCCCTCTTCTCTCTCTCCCTCTTCTCTCTTCTCTCTCTCTTCTCTCTCTCTCCTCTCCCTCTTCTCTCTTCTCTCCCTCTTCTCTCTCTCTCCTCTCCCTCTTCTCTCTTCTCTCTCTCTTCTCTCTTCTCTCCCTCATCTCTCTCTCTTCTCTCCCTCTTCTCTCTCTCTCCTCTCCCTCTTCTCTCTTCTCTCTCTCTTCTCTCTTCTCTCCCTCATCTCTCTCTCTTCTCTCCCTCTCCCTCTTCTCTCCTTCTTCTCTCTTCTCTCCCTCTTCTCTTTTCTCTCCCTCTTCTCTCTCTTCTCTCCCTCTTCTCTCTTCTCTCTTCTCTCTCTCTTCTCTCTCTCTTCTCTCCCTCTTCTCTCCCTCTTCTCTCTTCTCTCTTCTCTCCCTCTTCTCTCTTCTCTCTTCTCTCTCTCTCTTCTCTCTTCTCTCTCTTCTCTGCAGCACTTCCAAGGCAGCCAGTGACCTGTTGGACCTCCAGCCGGCGTTTCAGCAGACGCTGCCCCTCTCCTCTGGCCTGCCTGCCACCAGCACATGGGGAGGTGAGAGCTCCTGTCACGCCACACACACACACACACACACACACACACACACACACACACACATACACACACACAGCTTTGTTGTCCCCAATGTCTGCTGCTTGACCTTGTTCCTATTAGCCGCCGTCTTTGATAGTGTAAGTATGGAAGCAACCTGACGCTCTCTGTGTCCCTCTGCCAGTAAAGACAGAACTGAACCCTTCTTTTCCTCACTCAAAACCTTTCTTTTCAACTCTTTTGCCATGGTCACTAGTTATCTTTAGATTCCAATTACTTTTGAGGTGCTACTACCGCTGTTTTTGCCATCCAGCTGGTCCTATTGTAAGAGGATAGTGATGACCACAGCAGTGGCTTTTATACTTTTCCTTGTTAAATAAGATTCGGTCCAGGTGATCACCTAATCAGTACCTCACTAAGTAGAATGAGGTGTGCCTGTGTTGGAATTCAACAGACACTGGAATGGAATGGCTGCCATACATGTAGAGATGCTGATTGCAGAAAAACTTGGAGGGGTCTCTTAATTTTTTTCAGAGCTGTATACACACACACACACACACACACACACACACACACACATACACACACACACACATACACACACACACACATACACACACATACACACACATACACACACACACACACGCTCACCGAACACTATTAGGAACACTTGTGGACATCCATGGATGTCCCAAGCTGGTGGAGGTGGTGTAATGGTGTGGGCAATGTTTTCTTGGCACACCTTAGGCCCTTTAATACCAATCAATCATGGCTTGAATGCCACAGCCTATTTGAGTATTGCTGCTGACCATGTGCATCCCTTCATGGCCACAAT
This sequence comes from Nansenia antarctica, assembly GCF_963989245.1. NCBI lineage: Eukaryota > Metazoa > Chordata > Actinopteri > Argentiniformes > Microstomatidae > Nansenia > Nansenia antarctica. The sequence goes on along the minus strand of NC_137689.1, from coordinate 8,132,532 downwards.
GTACCATCTTCTAATGGCTACTTCCAGCATGATAATGACGATGTCACAAAGCAGAAGTCAAACTGGTTTCATGAACATGAGAATAAGTTCAGTGTTCTTCAGTGACCTTCACAGTCACCGGATCTGAAACCAATAGAACACCTTTGGGATGTGCTAGAACGGGAGATTCACAGCTTGAAAGTGCACCTGCATGAATTGCGTGATGCAATCGAGTCATCATGGACCAGAATCTCAAAGGAATGTTTCCAACATCTTGTGGTCACAAAGATCAATGACACGAAGAATTGAGGCTGTTTTGAGAGCAAAGGGAAGGAGGCCCTACCCAGCATTAGTAGTATAGTGTTCCTAATAAAGTGGTTTATGTGTGTGTGAGTGTGTGCACACAGTCATTAGGCTCCTCTGGTTCTACTGGTGTAATATTATGAGCATATTATGCTCTCAAACCAAGCTTATCGGCTTAATAGGATCACGGAGTGTTGCGCATTCATTGCAGGGAGAATAATTGTTTAGACTTACTGATAAAAGAGCACGATTGAATTATTTCCTTTCAACTGTTGGCTAGTGTTGTCTGTTAGTACAGTTGTGTAATGTGTTGTCTTGGAAACACATTACTTGACACATCTGTTCTGTCATTAGTAGCTTTAACAGCTGTCATCTTATGATACGGTTGGAATGAATAGACACAGCCCTGTTCTATTTGCCTTCAACCTACAAATGTGCTGCTTTTGTGTGCTTGTTTCTCTGACCCAGATTACGCCTAGTTCTGTTTTGGTTTTGTTTCCTATCTTGATATTATTTAGTGTTTTGCTGTGCTTTATGTCTGACGAGGACGTGTAGTATTGTGTAGTTGAAGTGTAGGAAGCAGCATCTATATTCATTCTGTGACCATTATGGTAGTTAGTTGTGTGAGCAGCAGAGTTGTTTGCTTGCCATTAGGACAGACTCTGCTAGCACAGTGCTAGCATGGGTTCCACACTGGCAACACACTGCATGAAGACACACTGCATGAACCCAGCGTAGGTGGGCTTGTGTTCTCCTCCTGCATGCTGTGTGTGTGTCCTCTGCATGCTGTTTGACCTGACTCATCCATGCTCTGTCCTCTCTCCCTCCTTCAGCCTGTGTAGATCCGTTCAGTTCTACAGAGGCAGTCGACGACTCCATTCCAAACTTAAACCCTTTCCTCCTCACACAACCCGTCGTTGTTGTTGTTGACGCTGTCCGTCTACCTGTTGTGTCTTCGGACGCTGTTAGTTTTTCCTCTAGGACACCGAGTCATGAAATGTTTGGTGGTAAAAATACATTTTCTCTTCTCTTTCTTTTTCTCTTGTGCTCTCTCTTCCATGTCAAGCTTTTCTTTCCGTGTTGTGGTCAGAAATGTCCCCGCTGTCATAAGCAGCTTGCATGCACCATCACACTCACCATTGTGACTCTAGGGCTGCAACAAATCATGCGCTTAGAATTATAAGGTTCTATCTCCGTTTAGGGTAGTTCAGAGATACTGAGCGTCAAAGTTTTTACAGTCCATTATGTTTTGTGAGATGGAACCATTGTATTTTATTAATTACTGACTCAACATTTTCAACATTTTAAAAATAACACCACACAGTGGTGGAGATAGAACCTTATAATTCTAACGTCAACAAATTACTATTTTTTTAATCTAATATCAGTTGTCAACTGTCAACTGTCAAATGATCAATAATCAAATATGATATAGAATCATGACTAAAACATGTTTTAAATGATGTTTGATAATTTGGTAATGATAAAAGATGATTCTAAATACTACATTGAGAGATTTTGTTTCTACATCGCAAATATGCCTAAAGCGATATGTCTGTTCATGTCAATACCACCGTAATAGTTCAAATGAGTGTTACACGATGCAGTTTGGATGTTGGATCATGATGTCGGTGTCCTCAAACCCTGAGGTTACCCTCTTCAACAGCAGTGGCCCTGAGACATGTATTTCAGAGTGCATTTATAAGTAAAATTATTAAATTATTGATGATGAATTTTGGTAATGTTCATCTGTTGTTGCAGCCCTAAGTGGGCGTGTGGGTTGACCTCACACGCCCCTAGCCCATTGTACAATCACCCTAGACACTAAAGAGCTATATTCTATAGTATAGATATAGATATTCTATAAGTATAATCAAGATGGTAGTCACTCCATTGTTTCTGGACACTGCCTTGGAGTCTTGGTACACTTGCAGTGCAGTGCATCCTGGGGTGTGGCAGAGAGCAGACGTATGATTGGCTGGCAGGGTTTGAGAGTGGTGCCTGACTTGAGGCCAGTTTAAACTCTCTCATTCATTTAACATCGCTCCAAATATGTGTTTAATTCAAGAGTACACTACCTTCCCACTGTTCCCCCCCAAATGATATGTAAATATATAGGATTTATTTATAGGATTTATTTAGCCTCTTGCTTTGCGCTTTTAAAGTGATAAGACGAAAACACGTTTATGTTAATTGTTGCTTTAATGTATTTTTCCTTCCTTCATTTTCTAGATCATTACAATCCCTTTATTGATTCAAGCTCTTCCATGTCATCTGACCTTGATCACACAGTCACAGTGCGGATAGAGCAGTTTACCTCAGGTACTAAGGCGGGGAAGCGACTGACTTACAGTGGGCCGGCGTTTAAAAGGTTCAAGTTGGCTTGCTGCTGTTGTTGTGATGTGGCTGCACTGCCGTGGCCCAGCCATGAACCTGTTAAACAGACCTTCTAGTATGTTCTCTGGACCACTGAACACATCTGAACACGCTGGTCACGATGGGTTCATGTCGGTCCTGGTTGCTTCTCCCAGAGTGCTGTGTGCCTTTAGTCCTTTAGTGCCGTTATGATATTTAAGCTATTCTTTGTTTTGGGCTTTTTTTGGAAGAATGTTAGGATCTCTTAATTTTTCACATGTCTTTTGTATCTACATTTTAAAATCGTTAGCCTCACAGCATAATTGCCTATGTCATATTTTGGCCAAATTGAGATATCTGGCTAACTCTACTGTAACTCTCTAACACTGCTGATTCACTGTGCCTTATTGCCAATGCCATCAGCCTATCAGAATGCTTGTTACATTCCAAAATCACTATCTGCCCAAGTCATCTCTTTGACAGAGGCATTTTTGACACTACATACAAAGATGGCTCGGCTGACCACAAGTGAAGCATGATTTAGGCAATTATGCTATGAGGCTAATGTCAATATTACTTTATATCTAATTTTGATTTTACTAGCTGCTTTTCAATTATTTATATATTTGTTTATTCTTATCTTTTATGTCTGACCTTCAGTCTTCTAAATGTTCCTCTTCTCCTTCTTCTTCCTCCTCCTCCTCTCCTCTTCTCCTCCCTCTGGCTGTGTGTCAGACTCCTTCTGTGGGCCAGCAGCACCGTACCCCACCACCCCCCTCTTCCAGTCTGAGCCCCCGACTGTAGCTGGTCTATTTGGAGGTAGGTACCGTACCTGGAGTACACCGCGCCGACCCCCCCCTGTCCAGGATGTGTCAGGCTCCTCAAACACACACTCTGGTGTGGCTGTAACAATGTCTAGAACCACCATCAGTCATTCTTGTAGAGATACTGACAGACAGCAAGCAGTTCTATTTTATTTTCCGTCCCCCCCAAGATTGTGAGTCCTTATTTAGCCCAGCTCTCTTAACACGTAAGCTGTCTGTCACACCTCACCCCTTCTGAACCCTTACCCCCTCTCCTGCCTCCTCCTACCCCCCTCCTTCCTCCTCCTACCCCCCCCCCCCCCCCCCCCCCCCCCCCTCCTCCTACCCAGGGTTCTCAGCGTCCCCCACCCCTCAGCCACAGACCTCGCGAGGCCTTAACGTCGACTTTGACTCTGTGTTTGGCAATAACTCCTCCACTGGCAACGACATGGACCCCGCTGGTAAGAGCCCTATCTGGCAACTTTGCTATAATGCTGGTAAGAGCCCAGTTTGGCAACTTTTGCTATAATGCTGGTAAGTGCTTGAATGATAAAGAACATTTTCCACCATGAGAAAATGTTTGTCATGAATGATTTGCTGTGGCACATATATTCCAAAACAAGCATTCATGTGTGTTTTTTTAACTTACTTTTCAATGTGATTCTTACATGTTTTACTTGCTTACATTTTCGACGGCCTGTCCTTCACCCTAGGCTTACAGGAAGTCAGAACGGAGGACATGTTGATGTCTCTCCTAGTGCGCTTACTCCACTCTTACTCCACGCTAACACTAAGCACCTCTTACTCTATTGCCAGCGCCAGGGACGTTGATGGATGTTCAGTGATTTCTAAAATGTTATGCTTTAGTTCTTGTCTGCAAAATAACAGCATCCGCACACTCAAACACTGTGCAAAAAAACGTCGTTTATTGCAAGCTTTCAGTCATAGACCTTCTTCAGGCCTGAAAGCTTGCAATAAACTATGTTTTTTTGCAGTGTTTGAGTGTGTGGATGCTGTTATTTTGCAGACAACTAAAACATAACTCTACTGATACTCTTCAATTCCAGCCACCTCAGCAAAGTTTGATCACGGATGAGCGGTGGTATTTTCACTATTTGGAATGTTTTAGTTGTCTACAAGGATATGGACGTATGGATTTGTATTATTATTATTATTATTAGGGCGCAAGCCCACGCACTTTTGAACCGTCTGTCCTAGAGACCCCAAATCACCTCTGACAGATCCGCTTCCTCAAGACCAACAACGCAAACACTGAAAACACACGTACCAATAGAATTTCCGCTATTTTGAATTTGGTCATAAATAGTCAGAGAATGCTGGACCGTTAACTGAAGCCCTAAACTGTGACGACAAAGCAGTGGTCACCATCTCTGTATCTCACAACACTTAAAACCCACCTGGGTAATCGTACACACCGTCAGAGAATCCTTATCTGGCTGTCAGTTCCAGTCCAGATGTGTTCTGTACATGATCTGATCCAGAACAAAGCGGGTAGTGTAACTTTTAGGGTTAGGGTTCATTTACATTTTTGGCAGTTAGCAGAAGCCTTATTCCAAAGCGACTTACAATCGATACATTTGACTAAGCAAGTGAATCATCAATCCACCAGTCGTAGCAGGAAGAGTAATCTAGCTCAGGCCCAGGGGCCATTGGCAGTCGTCGTGATAGAAGAAGAAAGAACGTTTTGTTTTTTTTGACACAGGAGAAACAGTACAAGGGAGGAAGTAGACATCTTAGGAGACACAGTATAGGGGGAAGCAGGTGTCTTAGGGGTTAGGGTAGTGTAACCTTTAGGGTTACGGTAGTGTTAGGGTTAGGGTAGTGTTAGGGTTAGGGTAGTGTAACGGTTAGGGTAGTGTAATCTTTAAGGTTAGGGTAGTGTTAGGGTTAGGGTAGTGTAACCTTTAGGTAAAACTGCACAGCTGCTGTAATGAGATCCTTCTGCACTTCCTGTGAGGGATTGAATATCTACGTTCATGCAGTGATGTACTATAATACACACTGTTCATGCCACAGAACACTGTTCGGGTGCCTTGTGTTGTTTAACCTTCAGGTTTTGTATGTTGACCAATACTAATTCAAGAGTGGTTTTGTATTTAGCTGTTTTTTTGAACTACAACTATGTGCACTATGCTCACAATCTCACAGATGTTTTCTCTCTCTCTCTCGTCCTCGGGTGAACTCACTCTGGGCCTTGGCTTTTGCATGGCATCTGCATGACTGGGTGAGTTGACTTCACACACTCCTCTCACGCCGTCAGCCTCTGTGTTAGGCCCCGCTTCACCCCTGTTAATCACCCTCTTCCTGTCCTGTCTGTGCCATTGTGTCCTGTGTTTGTTCGTGTGTGTTTGTGTGTGTGGTCGTGTGTGTGTCTCTGTGTGTGTGTGTGTGTGTGTGTTCGTGTGTGTGTGTGTGTGCGTGTCTGTCTGTGTGTGTGTGTGTGTGTGTGTGTGTGTGTGTGTCTGTCTCTGTGTGTGTGTCTGTGTCTGTGTGTCTCTGTCTGTGTGTGTGTGTCTGTGTGCGTGCGTCTGTGTGTGTGCGTCTGTGTGTGTGTGTCTGTGTCTGTGTGTGTGTCTGTGTGCGTGCGTCTGTGTGTGTGTGTGCGTGCGTCTGTGTGTGTGTGTGTGTCTGTGTCGTCTGTCTGTGTGTGTGTGTGTGTGTGTGCGTGTGTGTGTGTGTGTGTGTGTGTGTGTCGTCTGTGTTCTCTGGTGTCTTTACTCCTCCCCTCTCCCCTCTCCCCCCCTGCCCCCTTCCTTTAAGACCATGTTCTAGGTGGCATCCTCAAACCCACAGTGTCCTCCTCCCCCTGCCTGGGCCTGCTGCCCCCCGGCGCCCTGCAGCACAGCAAGCTGGTGTCTGACGACCTGGACTCCTCCCTGGCCAACCTGGTGGGCAGTACGTATCATCAGCATGCAACACAGACAACACAACCCCAGCCCCACACGCTTGATGCTATTGATTTTCAATTTTCAAGGGTCATGCTCGGATCGTTTGGCTAGCTGTTGTATAATAATATTTCTGCTTCCTTTCAGATTTGGGAATTGGCAACGGCACAGTAAAAAAGTAAGAATATGTGATGAAACTAGTGATGCGGGGCAGTTGTGACTGATGTTTTATTGGGGCGGCTGTGGCTCAGGAGGAGGTAGAGCCGGCGTCTAACGATCGTAAGGTCGGCAGATCGGCGGTTCGAACCCCGGCTGGGCCACATGTCGAGGTGTCCTTGGGCAAGACACTGAACCCCGAAATGAGCGGGCCGGCGCCTTGCGTGGTAGCTTGGCCGTCGTTGGTGTGTGAATGTGTCTGTGAATGGGTGAATGAGAGGCCGTTGTAAAGCAGCTTTGGAATAAGGCGCTATATAAGTCAGTCTGTTTACCATTTATTGACCATTTACCATTTTCATTTCTGGTGATATTTCAGTGATATTCATTGGAGCCAGCCTGGGGAGAAGAAGCTGACAGGAGGAACCAATTGGCAACCAAAGAACGCACCTTCCACCACCTGGAACCCTGCCACCATGGTACGCCACTCACCTACTGGACATCGTCTGGTTTACTGCCCCCCTCCAAAATACTGTCAAGAAAATACTAGTTATACTAGTTAGTTACTAACTAAAAATACTAGTTAGTTATTGTGAAAATCTGCAGTTTGTCTCTGCAAGTCTAAACTCATGATTCATACATTGCTCTATCTCTCCATTTCTCTGTCTCTCTCTCCCTCTCTCTCTCTCTCTCTCTCTCTCTCTCTCCCTCCCTCTCTCTATTTCTCTCCTCTCTCTCTCTCACTCCATTTCTCTCCTCTCTCTCTCTCTACATTTCTCTCCTCTCTCTCTCTCTCCATTTCTCTCCTCTCTCTCTCTCTCTCTCACTCCATTTCTCTCCCCTCTCTCTCTCTCACTCCATTTCTCTCCCCTCTCTCTCTCTCTCTCCATTTCTCTCCCCTCTCTCTCTCTCTCTCCATTTCTCTCCTCTCTCTCTCTCTCTCCATTTCTCTCTCTCTCCCTCTCGAGTTATAGGGTTATTCAAAATATTGTCAAGAAAATACTAGTTAGTTAAACTAACTAGCCCTAAAAATCTCCGATTCTAAATCTGTGGGGCAAAAGTATGAACTGTGTCTGTGTTTGTTAACATTGTTTGTGTGTTACAATGTGCTCTAATCTTGGTGTTTGTTGCGTTGTATAATTGTTCTCCTGGGGGATAATACAGAATGGCATGCATTTCCCACAATACGTAAGTTTCCTACGGTTGAATCATCTTCCTGCTCTGACCAGCACGGGCATGCCTGGTATTAACCCTTCACGTCCACCATCCACCTACAGTCATCTGAGGACACCCCATGACCCCATGACCATATTTAGTTATTTTTGGACCTACAGTACCAGTCAAAGGTTTGGACACACTTTCCAATTGAATGGGAAAGTGTGTCCAAACTTTTGACTGGTAATGTATCAATATTTGATCTTCTTTCAAACAATATCTAGAGATAAAGGTGATGTAATTCAACCCCAAAAAACTACCAAAAAACTATGAAAATGTAACTTTGTTATCATTTATTTAACCAAAGAAATTAGCAAAGATGTCAATTCCTCCACGCTATGCCCTAATAGCTGGTATTGCCCTCTTTGGCTGAAATAACCTCAATTAGACGTTTCCTGTAGCTGTCTACCAGTCTACCAGTTTCTGACATCGACTGGGAGAACGTTTTTCCCACTCCTCCATGCAGAGTGATGTTTGAGGGGTGTCTTGCATGCACAGCCCGTTTCAAATCACCCCATAGAATCTCAATAGGATAGGCTTTGACATGGCCATTCCAGAACTCTCCATTTCTTTCTTTTGAGCCATTCCCTGGTGGATTTACTGGAATGTTTTGGGTCATTGTCATATTGCATGGTCCACATCCGCATCCACATTTTTGGACAGATGGTCTCACATTTTCCTCCAGCACCCTCTGATACAATAAAGAGTTCATAGTGATTCTATGATGGTGAGCTGACCAGGCCCTGCTGCAGCAAACAGCCCCAAACCATGACACCACCACCCCCATGCTTCACAGTTGGTGATGAGGCTCTTGTGCTCAAATGCTGTTTTTCTTTGGTTTGCGCCAAACATCAACAACAACATGTCTTCCGTTACTGTGCCCAAATAATTGAACTTTGGATTCATCTGTCCAAAGCACCTTGTTCCAAAGGTCCTGGTGTTTGTCTAGGTGTTCTCTGGCTAACTTTAGTCTGGCCCTGGTGGGGGTTTATTTGATAGCAAGGGTTTCCTCTTTGCATACTAGGCTTGGGCGGTTTTCTTTTTTTACACCAGGAAACCGTCCCCAAATTCAAAATCACATTGTTGTCGGGCTGAGCCGCCAATTTCTAATGATTTTTTTTGATTGATTGATTGAAAACTTTATTAGAAGATTTGCAGAAGTAGGTACATGAAAGTACATATTACATACAAGGTCAACTAACAGGATAAAAACCCAAGAAAGCCACTGGCTTATTTCAATTGGGGTCCTTGATTCTCAATTCATCGTTACATGTAAGACCGACAAAACAAACTAGTACTATCTACAAGATAATACAGACAAATAACTATTACTATCTACAAGATAAACATACATCCATCATGGGAAGAACAATACAACAAAACATTAGGTATGTACAGCAGGTAGGACAGGTGGGGACATACACCACAGGTGGGGGCGGGGGACAAAGCACAAAGTATGTACAGTGGAACAGTAAGCCCCATCACGCTGCTGTCTGCCAACCAGCTCGAACACTTTCCATGAGCAGTGCTGAGAAATCAGATCATGGAGAATACTCACGACCCTGGCTGCTGCTGAGCTTTCTGAAGGCCTCAGAGAGCTCTTCTGATCTCACCATGGTGATATAGATTTGTTTTGTTATGTTACCTCCATCTCTCAATATTGTTAAAATGAGGATCAAATGTCCATAGCCTATGTTTAAATAGGTTGAAAAAGACAACGGTTTTCATGGGGTGTCATATCTTTATCACATGACTGTAGGTGTTCTCCCCGAGGCCTGGGTTCCTCACCACCTACCACCACCTCTGGCCTGGGGGCCTGCTGCACTCTAACACAGCAGCCACAGCTGGCTGGCTGGCAGGCAGGCAGGCAGGCAGGCAGACAGACAGACAGGCAGGCAGACAGACAGACAGGCCACAGCACGGCAGACAGACAGACAGACCACAGCTGCCCTCTAACACAGCAGCCACAGCTGGCTGGCAGGCAGGCAGGCAGAGACAGACAGACAGACAGAGACAGACAGAGAGACAGAGAGACAGACAGACAGACAGACAGACAGATATCAGCTGCCCTATATCACAGCACGGCAGACAGACAGACAGGCAGACAGACAGACCAGACCACAGCTCAAAACTTTATTTACATTTTGATCATATTTTCACACGGTCATACGATCCACATAATTAAGTTGTTAAAGTGTAAGTAAAAATAATGCCAGCTTGTGCCAGCTCACTGGCAACTGACTTGACACTGTCGTCATCACCAGCCTGGTCAGCTGACTGGTTTGCATCATGACTGTGTACAGTTATCTGCTGTAATCTGCTTTAACACTAGAGCTGCCGTGGATGCGGGGTCATTTGACCCTTTGAGTAAAAATCTGTTTATATCTTTGCGCTCGATCAAATTCAGGACCCTCCTTTCATGACTTTTCCTAGATATGAGCGTTCTACCACCCAGTATCCTTACATTTTCAAAACCACATCAGGATAAGCTAGTATAAAGCTATTTTGCAGTTTTTCTGCGTAGGAGGCGGCAGGCTAATTTACAAGGCGGCCAACTAGTGGTCGTTGTGTGTAAATAGCAGATTACCATTGGCGGCTCTTATAGTTAGGTAAAAAAAGGCACGGCTGTTCTAGTGTTAAGATGCAAACTCATATCATTATTGGGGTAAAGGGTTCCCAAACATTTTGGGTTGTGGGAATGGTGGCGTTACAAGCTTCCAACTGACAATCCAGCGCGAGGCTTATGTCATGTTCATCTTAAGACAAAATAAGGCATCTCTGTCATGACTTTGTATAGCTGGTTCATCTATGTTCTTGTGAGTCGGATATAACCAGCCATATAAAACCTCCTGACTACCCCTGCTCAAGCAAATCCCTTTTACAGCTCCCTATATTTGCATGATCTATCTGCTCCTACTCACTGAAGTCTGCTAAGATAGCTTTCTGTAAAGCAGCCAGCCCATGCACTATCAGTGAGAGGGGTTCATAGAAGTAGCTCTCGACTCGACGCTAAGAAACAGTTGCTGCCTGTGGTGAAGCCTACATTTTTGTTTTAGTTACACGTCCACGTACGTGTATTTGGGTTTCTCTTCGATGACTGAATAGCTAATTAAACAGCTCCTTCCCCAGAGCTCTTTTTCGGTGTAACTGAATTGCCCATGGTGATTCCGAAACAAATCCGCGTCTGTTACTATATGGAGGTCTGTTTGAGAGTCTAGTCATTCCTCTGTGAAGTCCTCTCTCTCTCTCTCTCTCTCTCTCTCTCTCAGCTGAGCTCTGCACCTGCCGGTCTCCCTTCAGAGCACACACTCTTACTACTGGGTCTCTCTCTCTGTCTCTCTCTCTCTCTCTCTCTCTCTCTCGCTCTTTCTCCCCCTCTCTCTCTCTCTCTCTCTCTCTCTCTCTCTCTCTCTCTCCCTCTCTCTCTCTCCCTCCCTCTCTCTCTCTCCCTCTCTCTCTCTCCCTCCCTCTCTCTCTCGCTCTCTCTCCCTCTCTCTCTCCCTCTCTCCCTCTCTCTCTTTCTCTCCCCCTCCCCTTCCCCCCTCTCCATGTAGTGTTCCTAGTTAGCCTTAAACGGTTGGTGCAAGATTTTATATCTGACTCATAGTGAGTTACATTAAAAGCAGTCTATGAACCAGGATAGCCACTGCTAATTTCTTTAACTAACATTAGCCACCAATAGCAAAAAACAATTGGAGCAAAAAAGTTGACACTCAGCTGCAAGGATAACTTAGAGGAGAAGGCGTGCAAAAGACATAACGTGGGAAATGTCTCCCAGATGTTAGATGCTAGCGGCTAGCCTAACGTGGAAGCGAGCGGGCAATGACACTGACGTGTTACATGTGTGAATTGTGGCAAGTCTGAGGAAAGAACAAAGACAACTCTGTTCAGGTGGGGGTTTTCTGGAGAAGGGGTAACCAAGGGCATGCTATTTTAAGAAGGGCATCAGAAACTAGGAGAGGAAACTGCCTTTGTGTTGACTTTACTATTAGAACTCTCAGCCCTAGACTCCAGAACTTTCAGCCCACCTTTTAAAGACTTCCAACTTTTTATTTCTTTAAATTTTTATATTTAAACTTGTATAGAGCCTTTATTAGCCCTAGATTATTTCAGACTCCTATATAAGCTGACATATTATGGACATGTTAAGAGTAATCGTACCCTACGCGGAGTGCTTCTTTAAATGTGACACTTCAAACTCCCTTCAAAACGGTCCCGAGTGTAAGTAATACTTTGTTTAACACCGATTGATGTTCCTTCTGTTTGAATTCCCCCTCTGAAAGCCTCGGCAACTAAATCAGGTCCCCGAAAGTGGAAGTAGGCTATTTGGAGACCCCATTAGTCGTGGGAAGCACTTTAAAAGTTGGAAGCTAAATCTGTGCAGACTGTCACCGTGCCCTGGTTCTCTGTCACTGATCGTCTCTCTGCTTGCTTATGTCATCTCAGGCACCATCTGTCATGGCCTTCCCTGCAACCACGCCCACGGGGATGATGGCATATGGAATGGTAAGTAGCTTGAGAGAGACACAAGTCTTCTAGTATCATGCTGACAAAATATCTCACATTTTGTGAATGCGTGGGCGAAGGAGATGCGTTGACCTCTCAGTGTGTGGTGTCATTGTATGAGGGTGTAGGAGTCGGAGCAAAGGACAAAGGGAAGCAGATACTTGGTACCAGCGTGTCTGCGTTTAATTCACTGTTGACATAGCGTAGCATAGCAACCGTCAACACTTCCTTATATGCTACGTAAACCCCCGTGCTTCACAGCCTTGTGTGACCAGTGGTAAAGTGCCCCACACGCACAATTCCGCCACAGACAAAACACACAGGAGAATTATGCACATGTCCTGTCCCTCAGTAGTGTCCACTACACGGTTGTCATTCGTTGAATTAATACTGAAGGCACAGACGGTGATGAAAGAGAGTGGTAGAGCTTGATATTACTCTTGAGTAGTAGATTTCCAAGCCCACAGCATCCCTGGTGGTTTTATAGATTTATGAAGAGGGGGGGGGGTGACTCCATGTGCTGTAACTATCCACAACACGTTCCCTGCAGTAAAGAAGTGACTTCTGAGGGTTCTGTCCCCTCCAATTAAGGGGGGACTCTGTTATTCTAAATGTCAAAACAATTAACACTCATTTGTCATTGGAGTAACAGTGGATGTCGTGGTAGAAAACAATGTTTGTTCTTTAGATTGCCAGAACAGCAAAACTACTACAAGACCCTCATACTTGTGAGGATCCATAATTGATAGTCAGAGCTAGCGAGTATGTCATTTTCTCTTCTTAGTTAGTCTTTCTAGGAGCGTTTCAGTTGCGTAGCTGAGCTAGCGTAGGCGGTGGTGGGCCTGAGAGGAGACGATGTGAGACTGCTAGGTGCCACCTGCTGGATGTGGATGCTAACGTCACCAGCCAGCTGGCTGAATAAGGCAGCGCGTCGACGGCATTACTGCTCATTAACATCCCGCCCGCCTGTCCACCCACCCAACTGGACCCGGGTGGAATACACTCGAGGGAATCCCTCGCCTGTTGATACTCTATTCTCTAGGGGTTTTAGTTGTGGGTCGAGACATTATCCATCTAGAATTTGAATTGGCTATTTAGCAGACGCTTTTAAACCAAAGCGATTTACAATTACAGATTATAGGGACATTCCCTCTGGAGTAACTGAGGGCTAAGTGCCTTACTCAAGGGCGCACTAGTGGTGGTGTTTTACACACTGTGGGGCTTTCAAGATATATGACCATAGGGGGACCTGAGGACCAAATTGGACTCTCCCCTCAGTACTGCTCTGCAATGTGTTCCTGAATACTGCGTCACTTTCAAGATATATGACCACGAGGGATGTGAGGAGCATGACTGAGGATATGAGTATGTTCTGGTTCAGTTCTACGCCCACGGAAAGGAGCTGAGGTACCAGTGACGATACAAAGGGAGAAGTTATGATTGCGTTAGCCGTGTGAATTATTAGCGATGGCCGAGCATTACTCACGCTGCACAAAAGCGCCACGGGACAGAGGGGTGATTCAGCAACTACTATGTCACTGCCTGCGCTCGCGGCTCGTCACAGAGCTGTGTTTGAACACTAGTTAACCAGTGACCAGGTCAGATCAGGATGCAGAACAACAATGTCTTCTTCCGTTAATCTGTTAACGGTTCAAAGTTCCACCGCGTTGCCCTGTCACACAGAACAGAACACGTCATGTCTTATTTAGTGTGTCGTCGTCTGTAACAAAAACCAACAATTAATTAATCACTTAAATGGCTTAACTGGTCTGAAGCTGTAGCCTACTTATTTTGTTATTATGATGTATGTATGTATGTATGTATACAATGTTTACAATTGTCTGACTGTATGTATATAATGTTGACAATTGTTCAAATATGATTTTTGTGTCGGACCCCAGGAAGACTAGCTAATGTCATGGCATTAGCTAATGGGGACCCTAATAAACAAACAAACTTACAACAGGGTTCCCACGGGTCTTTGAAATCCTTGAAAGTTTGTGAATTTGAGAAAAAGAAATCACGGTCTTAAAAGTTTTTGAAAATAGACATGGGTCATTGAAAGTGCTTGAATTCCCCTTTCTCTCTCTCTCAAATTTTTTTTAATATACTGTATATTAAAAAAAAAAATACTTAGCTCGTCAACTAGTTCTGTCTCAAACTATACCGTGTAAGGTCCTTGAATTTGAGGGAATTGAGACTTGAAAGTCCTTGAAAGGTGCTTGAAAGGTGCTTGAATTTGATGTTTCAGAAGGTGTGGGAACCCTGCTAGCTAACGTCATGGCATTAGCTAATGGAGATCCTAATAAACAAACAAACTTACAATGTTCTCGCGATGTTTCACACCTTCATTGTGTTGTCTGTTCTCCTGCAGCCTTCCCAGATGGGCTCGATGGCCATGATGACGCAGCCCACCATGATGTACACCCAGCCCGTCATGAGGCCGGCCAACCCCTTCGGCCAGTCCCCGGGAGCGCAGGTACGGATGTCCTCTCTCTCCTCTGCCTTCCTCAGCACCTCAACAAACATCTCTCCCGCTCTCCGGAGAGGAAAGGAGCCATCTTATCCCACCGTATCTCAGCCCAGAATCAGACTCGGGGTCAAAAGAGTAGTTTTAAATACCTCAGGCAGAGCGCTTGATTTCGCTTGCCTGGCAGATTTCAGCTTTGCCATGTGCAAACACAAGCTGAACGGATAAGAT